>NW_026645552.1:0-179103 GCF_949987535.1 Balaenoptera acutorostrata
CGTGGATTTCATGGCTGAGTGATATTCCATTGTACATGAGGACCCCAACTTCTTTATCCATTTTTCGCTTTCCTAGGATATTTAAGGTGTAATGAAGTGGGGGTTCTTGTCAACAGAGCAGCCCTAAACTTTGGGGTGCCTGTGTCTTGCTGATTTTTAGTTTTCCCAATTTATACGCCCATGAGTGGAAGTGCCCTATGCTCTCCAAGCTGTGTTTTTTAGATGTTTCAGAACACACCGTACACTTCTCCAGAGTGGCTGTTGGCAATTTACATCCCACCCATCAGCGTAGCAAGGCTCCCATTTCTCCATGGCCGGTCCTGCATTTCTGGTTTCGACACTTTTTTCCGCATGGCCCTTTTGCCCGCTGGGAAGCGAGACTTCTTTGGAGCGCTGATTGGCCTTTCCAGGTTGCTTGGTTGGCCAAAAAGGGCGTATGCGTTTTTTCCTGAATATATTCAGGAAAAAACGCATACGCCCTTTTTGGCCAAGGGCATCATTGTCCACGTTTTGCCGCTTTTCATGTGCTTTCAAGGCGATTCGAATCTACCTCCTGAAATCTGTTTCCTGCAATTCTGCCTTGCTTTCAAAGCCTCTTCGTTGCCTTCCCTTAATATATTTGTGGACGAGAGGTATCATTTAAAACTCTGCAGGTTTGTGAATTGCAGTGCCCCTGAGCTCCATTTTTCAACTCGCTTTTTTGGGAGCTGGCCGCAAAAGCGCAGGATTGCTTCAGGCCCTCTTCTAGTTCTGGGGGGCAGGCTGAGCTTGTGCTTAATTCTTCTTCCTGATGGGAAAATAGAGTGACCTGTGCCTGTCCCAACACCTAGAGCTAGTCTCTCATTGGTTCCCCCTCTTCCCGTTCATCCTCAGGACAAATTGCAACCTGTACGGGACAGGAGGTTAAAGGTGCTGATTCTCCAAGGAGGGAGATGGCTAGTAAATCGGCTGGAATGGCGAACCCGAGCAAAGGAGATGAGAAATGAGGTGCGTTTTAGAAACCTTTCCCGATCACACGGTGTACCATCTTCTGGGTTTCTCATGCCTGTTTTCGACGTAGGAAGATGCCCTTGAACCTGGAGATTTGGGACCCATGGGATGGGTACCATGCAGTATTACTTGAAAGGGTCTGCGTTGGCTCGCCCAACCTCACCGAACCTCTCAGCCCCAAGAGTGTCCACCCTTATGTCTCAATCAGCTGTGGGTCTACATATGGTCAATCCAGGTTGCATCACAGCCCGTGAACGAATTTTGTAAGAATTTCTCTCTCTTTCACTGCCTTTGTTTCACGGGTTTTGAAAAGTAATTTATTTTTATAATGGGGTTTAGCTGCTTTTCACGGCTGTGTTTATGCCGCTTTACACCCCCTTGACTCACTTACAGAGAGATATCAATACATAGGTTTGAAGATTCTTACTAGTCAGATATATTCTTGTGCGGTGAATAGGGGGTGTTGAGTCCAGTTCACTGAAAAAGGAATAGGTCTTGTCTCTTACATATTGGGTTTATGGAACGGTATCGGAGCTAATTTGAAACCCTTGTTTTATGCATCACCCCACCTCACCTTTCCCGTTCAGCAGCCATAGTGTGTTTTCTGAACGTGTGACTCTGTTCTGTTTTGTAATTCAGTTCAAGTGTAGGCGGTTTTTACATTCCCTCTCTATGTGATATCTTATGATAAGTGTCTTTTTCTGTGTGACTTATTTCACTTAGAATCGTCGTACCTAAATCCACTCATCGTGCTGCTACTAGCCTTATGACGTGGATTTCATGGCTGAGTGATATTCCATTGTACATGAGGACCCCAACTTCTTTATCCATTTTTCGCTTTCCTAGGATATTTAAGGTGTAATGAAGTGGGGGTTCTTGTCAACAGAGCAGCCCTAAACTTTGGGGTGCCTGTGTCTTGCTGATTTTTAGTTTTCCAAATTTATACGCCCATGAGTGGAAGTGCCCTATGCTCTCCAAGCTGTGTTTTTTAGATGTTTCAGAACACACCGTACACTTCTCCAGAGTGGCTGTTGGCAATTTACATCCCACCCATCAGCGTAGCAAGGCTCCCATTTCTCCATGGCCGGTCCTGCATTTCTGGTTTGGACACTTTTTTCCGCATGGCCCTTTTGCCCGCTGGGAAGCGAGACTTCTTTGGAGCGCTGATTGGCCTTTCCAGGTTGCTTGGTTGGCCAAAAAGGGCGTATGCGTTTTTTCCTGAATATATTCAGGAAAAAACGCATACGCCCTTTTTGGCCAAGGGCATCATTGTCCACGTTTTGCCGCTTTTCATGTGCTTTCAAGGCGATTCGAATCTACCTCCTGAAATCTGTTTCCTGCAATTCTGCCTTGCTTTCAAAGCCTCTTCGTTGCCTTCCCTTAATATATTTGTGGACGAGAGGTATCATTTAAAACTCTGCAGGTTTGTGAATTGCAGTGCCCCTGAGCTCCATTTTTCAACTCGCTTTTTTGGGAGCTGGCCGCAAAAGCGCAGGATTGCTTCCGGCCCTCTTCTGGTTCTGGGGGGCAGGCTGAGCTTGTGCTTAATTCTTCTTCCTGATGGGAAAATAGAGTGACCTGTGCCTGTCCCAACACCTAGAGCTAGTCTCTCATTGGTTCCCCCTCTTCCCGTTCATCCTCAGGACAAATTGCAACCTGTACGGAACAGGAGGTTAAAGGTGCTGATTCTCCAAGGAGGGAGATGGCTAGTAAATCGGCTGGAATGGCGAACCCGAGCCAAGGAGATGAGAAATGAGGTGCGTTTTAGAAACCTTTCCCGATCACACGGTGTACCATCTTCTGGGTTTCTCATGCCTGTTTTCGACGTAGGAAGATGCCCTTGAACCTGGAGATTTGGGACCCATGGGATGGGTACCATGCAGTATTACTTGAAAGGGTCTGCGTTGGCTCACCCAACCTCACCGAACCTCTCAGCCCCAAGAGTGTCCACCCTTATGTCTCAATCAGCTGTGGGTCTAGATATGGTCAATCCAGGTTGCATCACAGCCCGTGAACGAATTTTGTAAGAATTTCTCTCTCTTTCACTGCCTTTGTTTCACGGGTTTTGAAAAGTAATTTATTTTTATAATGGGGTTTAGCTGCTTTTCACGGCTGTGTTTATGCCGCTTTACACCCCCTTGACTCACTTACAGAGAGATATCAATACATAGGTTTGAAGATTCTTACTAGTCAGATATATTCTTGTGCGGTGAATAGGGGGTGTTGAGTCCAGTTCACTGAAAAAGGAATAGGTCTTGTCTCTTACATATTGGGTTTATGGAACGGTATCTGAGCTAATTTGAAACCCTTGTTTTATGCATCACCCCACCTCACCTTTCCCGTTCAGCAGCCATAGTGTGTTTTCTGAACGTGTGACTCTGTTCTGTTTTGTAATTCAGTTCAAGTGTAGGCGGTTTTTACATTCCCTCTCTATGTGATATCTTATGATAAGTGTCTTTTTCTGTGTGACTTATTTCACTTAGAATCGTCGTACCTAAATCCACTCATCGTGCTGCTACTAGCCTTATGACGTGGATTTCATGGCTGAGTGATATTCCATTGTACATGAGGACCCCAACTTCTTTATCCATTTTTCGCTTTCCTAGGATATTTAAGGTGTAATGAAGTGGGGGTTCTTGTCAACAGAGCAGCCCTAAACTTTGGGGTGCCTGTGTCTTGCTGATTTTTAGTTTTCCCAATTTATACGCCCATGAGTGGAAGTGCCCTATGCTCTCCAAGCTGTGTTTTTTAGATGTTTCAGAACACACCGTACACTTCTCCAGAGTGGCTGTTGGCAATTTACATCCCACCCATCAGCGTAGCAAGGCTCCCATTTCTCCATGGCCGGTCCTGCATTTCTGGTTTGGACACTTTTTTCCGCATGGCCCTTTTGCCCGCTGGGAAGCGAGACTTCTTTGGAGCGCTGATTGGCCTTTCCAGGTTGCTTGGTTGGCCAAAAAGGGCGTATGCGTTTTTTCCTGAATATATTCAGGAAAAAACGCATACGCCCTTTTTGGCCAAGGGCATCATTGTCCACGTTTTGCCGCTTTTCATGTGCTTTCAAGGCGATTCGAATCTACCTCCTGAAATCTGTTTCCTGCAATTCTGCCTTGCTTTCAAAGCCTCTTCGTTGCCTTCCCTTAATATATTTGTGGACGAGAGGTATCATTTAAAACTCTGCAGGTTTGTGAATTGCAGTGCCCCTGAGCTCCATTTTTCAACTCGCTTTTTTGGGAGCTGGCCGCAAAAGCGCAGGATTGCTTCCGGCCCTCTTCTGGTTCTGGGGGGCAGGCTGAGCTTGTGCTTAATTCTTCTTCCTGATGGGAAAATAGAGTGACCTGTGCCTGTCCCAACACCTAGAGCTAGTCTCTCATTGGTTCCCCCTCTTCCCGTTCATCCTCAGGACAAATTGCAACCTGTACGGAACAGGAGGTTAAAGGTGCTGATTCTCCAAGGAGGGAGATGGCTAGTAAATCGGCTGGAATGGCGAACCCGAGCCAAGGAGATGAGAAATGAGGTGCGTTTTAGAAACCTTTCCCGATCACACGGTGTACCATCTTCTGGGTTTCTCATGCCTGTTTTCGACGTAGGAAGATGCCCTTGAACCTGGAGATTTGGGACCCATGGGATGGGTACCATGCAGTATTACTTGAAAGGGTCTGCGTTGGCTCGCCCAACCTCACCGAACCTCTCAGCCCCAAGAGTGTCCACCCTTATGTCTCAATCAGCTGTGGGTCTACATATGGTCAATCCAGGTTGCATCACAGCCCGTGAACGAATTTTGTAAGAATTTCTCTCTCTTTCACTGCCTTTGTTTCACGGGTTTTGAAAAGTAATTTATTTTTATAATGGGGTTTAGCTGCTTTTCACGGCTGTGTTTATGCCGCTTTACACCCCCTTGACTCACTTACAGAGAGATATCAATACATAGGTTTGAAGATTCTTACTAGTCAGATATATTCTTGTGCGGTGAATAGGGGGTGTTGAGTCCAGTTCACTGAAAAAGGAATAGGTCTTGTCTCTTACATATTGGGTTTATGGAACGGTATCGGAGCTAATTTGAAACCCTTGTTTTATGCATCACCCCACCTCACCTTTCCCGTTCAGCAGCCATAGTGTGTTTTCTGAACGTGTGACTCTGTTCTGTTTTGTAATTCAGTTCAAGTGTAGGCGGTTTTTACATTCCCTCTCTATGTGATATCTTATGATAAGTGTCTTTTTCTGTGTGACTTATTTCACTTAGAATCGTCGTACCTAAATCCACTCATCGTGCTGCTACTAGCCTTATGACGTGGATTTCATGGCTGAGTGATATTCCATTGTACATGAGGACCCCAACTTCTTTATCCATTTTTCGCTTTCCTAGGATATTTAAGGTGTAATGAAGTGGGGGTTCTTGTCAACAGAGCAGCCCTAAACTTTGGGGTGCCTGTGTCTTGCTGATTTTTAGTTTTCCAAATTTATACGCCCATGAGTGGAAGTGCCCTATGCTCTCCAAGCTGTGTTTTTTAGATGTTTCAGAACACACCGTACACTTCTCCAGAGTGGCTGTTGGCAATTTACATCCCACCCATCAGCGTAGCAAGGCTCCCATTTCTCCATGGCCGGTCCTGCATTTCTGGTTTGGACACTTTTTTCCGCATGGCCCTTTTGCCCGCTGGGAAGCGAGACTTCTTTGGAGCGCTGATTGGCCTTTCCAGGTTGCTTGGTTGGCCAAAAAGGGCGTATGCGTTTTTTCCTGAATATATTCAGGAAAAAACGCATACGCCCTTTTTGGCCAAGGGCATCATTGTCCACGTTTTGCCGCTTTTCATGTGCTTTCAAGGCGATTCGAATCTACCTCCTGAAATCTGTTTCCTGCAATTCTGCCTTGCTTTCAAAGCCTCTTCGTTGCCTTCCCTTAATATATTTGTGGACGAGAGGTATCATTTAAAACTCTGCAGGTTTGTGAATTGCAGTGCCCCTGAGCTCCATTTTTCAACTCGCTTTTTTGGGAGCTGGCCGCAAAAGCGCAGGATTGCTTCCGGCCCTCTTCTGGTTCTGGGGGGCAGGCTGAGCTTGTGCTTAATTCTTCTTCCTGATGGGAAAATAGAGTGACCTGTGCCTGTCCCAACACCTAGAGCTAGTCTCTCATTGGTTCCCCCTCTTCCCGTTCATCCTCAGGACAAATTGCAACCTGTACGGAACAGGAGGTTAAAGGTGCTGATTCTCCAAGGAGGGAGATGGCTAGTAAATCGGCTGGAATGGCGAACCCGAGCCAAGGAGATGAGAAATGAGGTGCGTTTTAGAAACCTTTCCCGATCACACGGTGTACCATCTTCTGGGTTTCTCATGCCTGTTTTCGACGTAGGAAGATGCCCTTGAACCTGGAGATTTGGGACCCATGGGATGGGTACCATGCAGTATTACTTGAAAGGGTCTGCGTTGGCTCACCCAACCTCACCGAACCTCTCAGCCCCAAGAGTGTCCACCCTTATGTCTCAATCAGCTGTGGGTCTAGATATGGTCAATCCAGGTTGCATCACAGCCCGTGAACGAATTTTGTAAGAATTTCTCTCTCTTTCACTGCCTTTGTTTCACGGGTTTTGAAAAGTAATTTATTTTTATAATGGGGTTTAGCTGCTTTTCACGGCTGTGTTTATGCCGCTTTACACCCCCTTGACTCACTTACAGAGAGATATCAATACATAGGTTTGAAGATTCTTACTAGTCAGATATATTCTTGTGCGGTGAATAGGGGGTGTTGAGTCCAGTTCACTGAAAAAGGAATAGGTCTTGTCTCTTACATATTGGGTTTATGGAACGGTATCGGAGCTAATTTGAAACCCTTGTTTTATGCATCACCCCACCTCACCTTTCCCGTTCAGCAGCCATAGTGTGTTTTCTGAACGTGTGACTCTGTTCTGTTTTGTAATTCAGTTCAAGTGTAGGCGGTTTTTACATTCCCTCTCTAAGTGATATCTTATAAGTGTCTTTTTCTGTGTGACTTATTTCACTTAGAATCGTCGTACCTAAATCCACTCATCGTGCTGCTACTAGCCTTATGACGTGGATTTCATGGCTGAGTGATATTCCATTGTACATGAGGACCCCAACTTCTTTATCCATTTTTCGCTTTCCTAGGATATTTAAGGTGTAATGAAGTGGGGGTTCTTGTCAACAGAGCAGCCCTAAACTTTGGGGTGCCTGTGTCTTGCTGATTTTTAGTTTTCCAAATTTATACGCCCATGAGTGGAAGTGCCCTATGCTCTCCAAGCTGTGTTTTTTAGATGTTTCAGAACACACCGTACACTTCTCCAGAGTGGCTGTTGGCAATTTACATCCCACCCATCAGCGTAGCAAGGCTCCCATTTCTCCATGGCCGGTCCTGCATTTCTGGTTTGGACACTTTTTTCCGCATGGCCCTTTTGCCCGCTGGGAAGCGAGACTTCTTTGGAGCGCTGATTGGCCTTTCCAGGTTGCTTGGTTGGCCAAAAAGGGCGTATGCGTTTTTTCCTGAATATATTCAGGAAAAAACGCATACGCCCTTTTTGGCCAAGGGCATCATTGTCCACGTTTTGCCGCTTTTCATGTGCTTTCAAGGCGATTCGAATCTACCTCCTGAAATCTGTTTCCTGCAATTCTGCCTTGCTTTCAAAGCCTCTTCGTTGCCTTCCCTTAATATATTTGTGGACGAGAGGTATCATTTAAAACTCTGCAGGTTTGTGAATTGCAGTGCCCCTGAGCTCCATTTTTCAACTCGCTTTTTTGGGAGCTGGCCGCAAAAGCGCAGGATTGCTTCCGGCCCTCTTCTGGTTCTGGGGGGCAGGCTGAGCTTGTGCTTAATTCTTCTTCCTGATGGGAAAATAGAGTGACCTGTGCCTGTCCCAACACCTAGAGCTAGTCTCTCATTGGTTCCCCCTCTTCCCGTTCATCCTCAGGACAAATTGCAACCTGTACGGAACAGGAGGTTAAAGGTGCTGATTCTCCAAGGAGGGAGATGGCTAGTAAATCGGCTGGAATGGCGAACCCGAGCCAAGGAGATGAGAAATGAGGTGCGTTTTAGAAACCTTTCCCGATCACACGGTGTACCATCTTCTGGGTTTCTCATGCCTGTTTTCGACGTAGGAAGATGCCCTTGAACCTGGAGATTTGGGACCCATGGGATGGGTACCATGCAGTATTACTTGAAAGGGTCTGCGTTGGCTCACCCAACCTCACCGAACCTCTCAGCCCCAAGAGTGTCCACCCTTATGTCTCAATCAGCTGTGGGTCTAGATATGGTCAATCCAGGTTGCATCACAGCCCGTGAACGAATTTTGTAAGAATTTCTCTCTCTTTCACTGCCTTTGTTTCACGGGTTTTGAAAAGTAATTTATTTTTATAATGGGGTTTAGCTGCTTTTCACGGCTGTGTTTATGCCGCTTTACACCCCCTTGACTCACTTACAGAGAGATATCAATACATAGGTTTGAAGATTCTTACTAGTCAGATATATTCTTGTGCGGTGAATAGGGGGTGTTGAGTCCAGTTCACTGAAAAAGGAATAGGTCTTGTCTCTTACATATTGGGTTTATGGAACGGTATCGGAGCTAATTTGAAACCCTTGTTTTATGCATCACCCCACCTCACCTTTCCCGTTCAGCAGCCATAGTGTGTTTTCTGAACGTGTGACTCTGTTCTGTTTTGTAATTCAGTTCAAGTGTAGGCGGTTTTTACATTCCCTCTCTAAGTGATATCTTATAAGTGTCTTTTTCTGTGTGACTTATTTCACTTAGAATCGTCGTACCTAAATCCACTCATCGTGCTGCTACTAGCCTTATGACGTGGATTTCATGGCTGAGTGATATTCCATTGTACATGAGGACCCCAACTTCTTTATCCATTTTTCGCTTTCCTAGGATATTTAAGGTGTAATGAAGTGGGGGTTCTTGTCAACAGAGCAGCCCTAAACTTTGGGGTGCCTGTGTCTTGCTGATTTTTAGTTTTCCCAATTTATACGCCCATGAGTGGAAGTGCCCTATGCTCTCCAAGCTGTGTTTTTTAGATGTTTCAGAACACACCGTACACTTCTCCAGAGTGGCTGTTGGCAATTTACATCCCACCCATCAGCGTAGCAAGGCTCCCATTTCTCCATGGCCGGTCCTGCATTTCTGGTTTGGACACTTTTTTCTGCATGGCCCTTTTGCCCGCTGGGAAGCGAGACTTCTTTGGAGCGCTGATTGGCCTTTCCAGGTGGCTTGGTTGGCCAAAAAGGGCGTATGCGTTTTTTCCTGAATATATTCAGGAAAAAACGCATACGCCCTTTTTGGCCAAGGGCATCATTGTCCACATTTTGCCGCTTTTCATGTGCTTTCAAGGCGATTCGAATCTACCTCCTGAAATCTGTTTCCTGCAATTCTGCCTTGCTTTCAAAGCCTCTTCGTTGCCTTCCCTTAATATATTTGTGGACGAGAGGTATCATTTAAAACTCTGCAGGTTTGTGAATTGCAGTGCCCCTGAGCTCCATTTTTCAACTCACTTTTTTGGGAGCTGGCCGCAAAAGCGCAGGATTGCTTCAGGCCCTCTTCTGGTTCTGGGGGGCAGGCTGAGCTTGTGCTTAATTCTTCTTCCTGATGGGAAAATAGAGTGACCTGTGCCTGTCCCAACACCTAGAGCTAGTCTCTCATTGGTTCCCCCTCTTCCCGTTCATCCTCAGGACAAATTGCAACCTGTACGGAACAGGAGGTTAAAGGTGCTGATTCTCCAAGGAGGGAGATGGCTAGTAAATCGGCTGGAATGGCGAACCCGAGCAAAGGAGATGAGAAATGAGGTACGTTTTAGAAACCTTTCCCGATCACACGGTGTACCATCTTCTGGGTTTCTCATGCCTGTTTTCGACGTAGGAAGATGCCCTTGAACCTGGAGATTTGGGACCCATGGGATGGGTACCATGCAGTATTATTGAAAGGGTCTGCGTTGGCTCACCCAACCTCACCGAACCTCTCAGCCCCAAGAGTGTCCACCCTTATGTCTCAATCAGCTGTGGGTCTAGATATGGTCAATCCAGGTTGCATCACAGCCCCTGAACGAATTTTGTAAGAATTTCTCTCTCTTTCACTGCCTTTGTTTCACGGGTTTTGAAAAGTAATTTATTTTTATAATGGGGTTTAGCTGCTTTTCACGGCTGTGTTTATGCCGCTTTACACCCCCTTGACTCACTTACAGAGAGATATCAATACATAGGTTTGAAGATTCTTACTAGTCAGATATATTCTTGTGCGGTGAATAGGGGGTGTTGAGTCCAGTTCACTGAAAAAGGAATAGGTCTTGTCTCTTACATATTGGGTTTATGGAACGGTATCGGAGCTAATTTGAAACCCTTGTTTTATGCATCACCCCACCTCACCTTTCCCGTTCAGCAGCCATAGTGTGTTTTCTGAACGTGTGACTCTGTTCTGTTTTGTAATTCAGTTCAAGTGTAGGCGGTTTTTACATTCCCTCTCTAAGTGATATCTTATAAGTGTCTTTTTCTGTGTGACTTATTTCACTTAGAATCGTCGTACCTAAATCCACTCATCGTGCTGCTACTAGCCTTATGACGTGGATTTCATGGCTGAGTGATATTCCATTGTACATGAGGACCCCAACTTCTTTATCCATTTTTCGCTTTCCTAGGATATTTAAGGTGTAATGAAGTGGGGGTTCTTGTCAACAGAGCAGCCCTAAACTTTGGGGTGCCTGTGTCTTGCTGATTTTTAGTTTTCCCAATTTATACGCCCATGAGTGGAAGTGCCCTATGCTCTCCAAGCTGTGTTTTTTAGATGTTTCAGAACACACCGTACACTTCTCCAGAGTGGCTGTTGGCAATTTACATCCCACCCATCAGCGTAGCAAGGCTCCCATTTCTCCATGGCCGTTCCTGCATTTCTGGTTTGGACACTTTTTTCCGCATGGCCCTTTTGCCCGCTGGGAAGCGAGACTTCTTTGGAGCGCTGATTGGCCTTTCCAGGTGGCTTGGTTGGCCAAAAAGGGCGTATGCGTTTTTTCCTGAATATATTCAGGAAAAAACGCATACGCCCTTTTTGGCCAAGGGCATCATTGTCCACGTTTTGCCGCTTTTCATGTGCTTTCAAGGCGATTCGAATCTACCTCCTGAAATCTGTTTCCTGCAATTCTGCCTTGCTTTCAAAGCCTCTTCGTTGCCTTCCCTTAATATATTTGTGGACGAGAGGTATCATTTAAAACTCTGCAGGTTTGTGAATTGCAGTGCCCCTGAGCTCCATTTTTCAACTCGCTTTTTTGGGAGCTGGCCGCAAAAGCGCAGGATTGCTTCAGGCCCTCTTCTGGTTCTGGGGGGCAGGCTGAGCTTGTGCTTAATTCTTCTTCCTGATGGGAAAATAGAGTGACCTGTGCCTGTCCCAACACCTAGAGCTAGTCTCTCATTGGTTCCCCCTCTTCCCGTTCATCCTCAGGACAAATTGCAACCTGTACGGAACAGGAGGTTAAAGGTGCTGATTCTCCAAGGAGGGAGATGGCTAGTAAATCGGCTGGAATGGCGAACCCGAGCAAAGGAGATGAGAAATGAGGTGCGTTTTAGAAACCTTTCCCGATCACACGGTGTACCATCTTCTGGGTTTCTCATGCCTGTTTTCGACGTAGGAAGATGCCCTTGAACCTGGAGATTTGGGACCCATGGGATGGGTACCATGCAGTATTACTTGAAAGGGTCTGCGTTGGCTCACCAAACCTCACCGAACCTCTCAGCCCCAAGAGTGTCCACCCTTATGTCTCATTCAGCTGTGGGTCTAGATATGGTCAATCCAGGTTGCATCACAGCCCGTGAACGAATTTTGTAAGAATTTCTCTCTCTTTCACTGCCTTTGTTTCACGGGTTTTGAAAAGTAATTTATTTTTATAATGGGGTTTAGCTGCTTTTCACGGCTGTGTTTATGCCGCTTTACACCCCCTTGACTCACTTACAGAGAGATATCAATACATAGGTTTGAAGATTCTTACTAGTCAGATATATTCTTGTGCGGTGAATAGGGGGTGTTGAGTCCAGTTCACTGAAAAAGGAATAGGTCTTGTCTCTTACATATTGGGTTTATGGAACGGTATCGGAGCTAATTTGAAACCCTTGTTTTATGCATCACCCCACCTCACCTTTCCCGTTCAGCAGCCATAGTGTGTTTTCTGAACGTGTGACTCTGTTCTGTTTTGTAATTCAGTTCAAGTGTAGGCGGTTTTTACATTCCCTCTCTAAGTGATATCTTATGATAAGTGTCTTTTTCTGTGTGACTTATTTCACTTAGAATCGTCGTACCTAAATCCACTCATCGTGCTGCTACTAGCCTTATGACGTGGATTTCATGGCTGAGTGATATTCCATTGTACATGAGGACCACAACTTCTTTACCCATTTTTCTCTTTCCTAGGATATTTAAGGTGTAATGAAGTGGGGGTTCTTGTCAACAGAGCAGCCCTAAACTTTGGGGTGCCTATGTCTTGCTGATTTTTAGTTTTCCCAATATATACGCCCATGAGTGGAAGTGCCCTATGCTCTCCAAGCTGTGTTTTTTAGATGTTTCAGGACACACCGTACACTTCTCCAGAGTGGCTGTTGGCAATTTACATCCCACCCATCAGCGTAGCAAGGCTCCCATTTCTCCATGGCCGGTCCTGCATTTCTGGTTTGGACACTTTTTTCCGCATGGCCCTTTTGCCCGCTGGGAAGCGAGACTTCTTTGGAGCGCTGATTGGCCTTTCCAGGTTGCTTGGTTGGCCAAAAAGGGCGTATGCGTTTTTTCCTGAATATATTCAGGAAAAAACGCATACGCCCTTTTTGGCCAAGGGCATCATTGTCCACGTTTTGCCGCTTTTCATGTGCTTTCAAGGCGATTCGAATCTACCTCCTGAAATCTGTTTCCTGCAATTCTGCCTTGCTTTCAAAGCCTCTTCGTTGCCTTCCCTTAATATATTTGTGGACGAGAGGTATCATTTAAAACTCTGCAGGTTTGTGAATTGCAGTGCCCCTGAGCTCCATTTTTCAACTCGCTTTTTTGGGAGCTGGCCGCAAAAGCGCAGGATTGCTTCAGGCCCTCTTCTGGTTCTGGGGGGCAGGCTGAGCTTGTGCTTAATTCTTCTTCCTGATGGGAAAATAGAGTGACCTGTGCCTGTCCCAACACCTAGAGCTAGTCTCTCATTGGTTCCCCCTCTTCCCGTTCATCCTCAGGACAAATTGCAACCTGTACGGAACAGGAGGTTAAAGGTGCTGATTCTCCAAGGAGGGAGATGGCTAGTAAATCGGCTGGAATGGCGAACCCGAGCAAAGGAGATGAGAAATGAGGTGCGTTTTAGAAACCTTTCCCGATCACACGGTGTACCATCTTCTGGGTTTCTCATGCCTGTTTTCGACGTAGGAAGATGCCCTTGAACCTGGAGATTTGGGACCCATGGGATGGGTACCATGCAGTATTACTTGAAAGGGTCTGCGTTGGCTCACCCAACCTCACCGAACCTCTCAGCCCCAAGAGTGTCCACCCTTATGTCTCAATCAGCTGTGGGTCTAGATATGGTCAATCCAGGTTGCATCACAGCCCGTGAACGAATTTTGTAAGAATTTCTCTCTCTTTCACTGCCTTTGTTTCACGGGTTTTGAAAAGTAATTTATTTTTATAATGGGGTTTAGCTGCTTTTCACGGCTGTGTTTATGCCGCTTTACACCCCGTTGACTCACTTACAGAGAGATATCAATACATAGGTTTGAAGATTCTTACTAGTCAGATATATTCTTGTGCGGTGAATAGGGGGTGTTGAGTCCAGTTCACTGAAAAAGGAATAGGTCTTGTCTCTTACATATTGGGTTTATGGAACGGTATCGGAGCTAATTTGAAACCCTTGTTTTATGCATCACCCCACCTCACCTTTCCCGTTCAGCAGCCATAGTGTGTTTTCTGAACGTGTGACTCTGTTCTGTTTTGTAATTCAGTTCAAGTGTAGGCGGTTTTTACATTCCCTCTCTAAGTGATATCTTATGATAAGTGTCTTTTTCTGTGTGACTTATTTCACTTAGAATCGTCGTACCTAAATCCACTCATCGTGCTGCTACTAGCCTTATGACGTGGATTTCATGGCTGAGTGATATTCCATTGTACATGAGGACCCCAACTTCTTTATCCATTTTTCGCTTTCCTAGGATATTTAAGGTGTAATGAAGTGGGGGTTCTTGTCAACAGAGCAGCCCTAAACTTTGGGGTGCCTGTGTCTTGCTGATTTTTAGTTTTCCCAATTTATACGCCCATGAGTGGAAGTGCCCTATGCTCTCCAAGCTGTGTTTTTTAGATGTTTCAGAACACACCGTACACTTCTCCAGAGTGGCTGTTGGCAATTTACATCCCACCCATCAGCGTAGCAAGGCTCCCATTTCTCCATGGCCGGTCCTGCATTTCTGGTTTGGACACTTTTTTCCGCATGGCCCTTTTGCCCGCTGGGAAGCGAGACTTCTTTGGAGCGCTGATTGGCCTTTCCAGGTTGCTTGGTTGGCCAAAAAGGGCGTATGCGTTTTTTCCTGAATATATTCAGGAAAAAACGCATACGCCCTTTTTGGCCAAGGGCATCATTGTCCACGTTTTGCCGCTTTTCATGTGCTTTCAAGGCGATTCGAATCTACCTCCTGAAATCTGTTTCCTGCAATTCTGCCTTGCTTTCAAAGCCTCTTCGTTGCCTTCCCTTAATATATTTGTGGACGAGAGGTATCATTTAAAACTCTGCAGGTTTGTGAATTGCAGTGCCCCTGAGCTCCATTTTTCAACTCGCTTTTTTGGGAGCTGGCCGCAAAAGCGCAGGATTGCTTCAGGCCCTCTTCTGGTTCTGGGGGGCAGGCTGAGCTTGTGCTTAATTCTTCTTCTTGATGGGAAAATAGAGTGACCTGTGCCTGTCCCAACACCTAGAGCTAGTCTCTCATTGGTTCCCCCTCTTCCCGTTCATCCTCAGGACAAATTGCAACCTGTACGGAACAGGAGGTTAAAGGTGCTGATTCTCCAAGGAGGGAGATGGCTAGTAAATCGGCTGGAATGGCGAACCCGAGCAAAGGAGATGAGAAATGAGGTACGTTTTAGAGAACTTTCCCGATCACACGGTGTACCATCTTCTGGGTTTCTCATGCCTGTTTTCGACGTAGGAAGATGCCCTTGAACCTGGAGATTTGGGACCCATGGGATGGGTACCATGCAGAATTATTGAAAGGGTCTGCGTTGGCTCACCCAACCTCACCGAACCTCTCAGCCCCAAGAGTGTCCACCCTTATGTCTCAATCAGCTGTGGGTCTAGATATGGTCAATCCAGGTTGCATCACAGCCCCTGAACGAATTTTGTAAGAATTTCTCTCTCTTTCACTGCCTTTGTTTCACGGGTTTTGAAAAGTAATTTATTTTTATAATGGGGTTTAGCTGCTTTTCACGGCTGTGTTTATGCCGCTTTACACCCCCTTGACTCACTTACAGAGAGATATCAATACATAGGTTTGAAGATTCTTACTAGTCAGATATATTCTTGTGCGGTGAATAGGGGGTGTTGAGTCCAGTTCACTGAAAAAGGAATAGGTCTTGTCTCTTACATATTGGGTTTATGGAACGGTATCTGAGCTTATTTGAAACCCTTGTTTTATGCATCACCCCACCTCACCTTTCCCGTTCAGCAGCCATAGTGTGTTTCCTAAACGTGTGACTCTGTTCTGTTTTGCAATTCAGTTCAAGTGTAGCGGTTTTTACATTCCCTCTATAAGTGATATCTTATGATAAGTGTCTTTTTCTGTGTGACTTATTTCACTTAGAATCGTCATACCTAAATCCACTCATCGTGCTGCTACTAGCCTTATGACGTTCATTTCATGGCTGAGTGATATTCCATTGTACAGGAGGACCACAACTTCTTTATCCATTTTTCTCTTTCCTAGGATATTTAAGGTGTAATGAAGTGGGGGTTCTTGTCAACAGAGCAGCCCTAAACTTTGGGGTGCCTGTGTCTTGCTGATTTTTAGTTTTCCCAATTTATACGCCCATGAGTGGAAGTGCCCTATGCTCCTCAAGCTGTGTTTCTTAGATGTTTCAGAACACACCGTACACTTCTCCAGAGTGGCTGTTGGCAATTTACATCCCACCCATCAGCGTAGCAAGGCTCCCATTTCTCCATGGCCGGTCCTGCATTTCTGGTTTGGACACTTTTTTCCGCATGGCCCTTTTGCCCGCTGGGAAGCGAGACTTCTTTGGAGCGCTGATTGGCCTTTCCAGGTTGCTTGGTTGGCCAAAAAGGGCGTATGCGTTTTTTCCTGAATATATTCAGGAAAAAACGCATACGCCCTTTTTGGCCAAGGGCATCATTGTCCACGTTTTGCCGCTTTTCATGTGCTTTCAAGGCGATTCGAATCTACCTCCTGAAATCTGTTTCCTGCAATTCTGCCTTGCTTTCAAAGCCTCTTCGTTGCCTTCCCTTAATATATTTGTGGACGAGAGGTATCATTTAAAACTCTGCAGGTTTGTGAATTGCAGTGCCCCTGAGCTCCATTTTTCAACTCGCTTTTTTGGGAGCTGGCCGCAAAAGCGCAGGATTGCTTCAGGCCCTCTTCTGGTTCTGGGGGGCAGGCTGAGCTTGTGCTTAATTCTTCTTCCTGATGGGAAAATAGAGTGACCTGTGCCTGTCCCAACACCTAGAGCTAGTCTCTCATTGGTTCCCCCTCTTCCCGTTCATCCTCAGGACAAATTGCAACCTGTACGGAACAGGAGGTTAAAGGTGCTGATTCTCCAAGGAGGGAGATGGCTAGTAAATCGGCTGGAATGGCGAACCCGAGCAAAGGAGATGAGAAATGAGGTGCGTTTTAGAAACCTTTCCCGATCACACGGTGTACCATCTTCTGGGTTTCTCATGCCTGTTTTCGACGTAGGAAGATGCCCTTGAACCTGGAGATTTGGGACCCATGGGATGGGTACCATGCAGTATTACTTGAAAGGGTCTGCGTTGGCTCACCCAACCTCACCGAACCTCTCAGCCCCAAGAGTGTCCACCCTTATGTCTCAATCAGCTGTGGGTCTAGATATGGTCAATCCAGGTTGCATCACAGCCCCTGAACGAATTTTGTAAGAATTTCTCTCTCTTTCACTGCCTTTGTTTCACGGGTTTTGAAAAGTAATTTATTTTTATAATGGGGTTTAGCTGCTTTTCACGGCTGTGTTTATGCCGCTTTACACCCCCTTGACTCACTTACAGAGAGATATCAATACATAGGTTTGAAGATTCTTACTAGTCAGATATATTCTTGTGCGGTGAATAGGGGGTGTTGAGTCCAGTTCACTGAAAAAGGAATAGGTCTTGTCTCTTACATATTGGGTTTATGGAACGGTATCTGAGCTTATTTGAAACCCTTGTTTTATGCATCACCCCACCTCACCTTTCCCGTTCAGCAGCCATAGTGTGTTTCCTAAACGTGTGACTCTGTTCTGTTTTGCAATTCAGTTCAAGTGTAGCGGTTTTTACATTCCCTCTATAAGTGATATCTTATGATAAGTGTCTTTTTCTGTGTGACTTATTTCACTTAGAATCGTCATACCTAAATCCACTCATCGTGCTGCTACTAGCCTTATGACGTTCATTTCATGGCTGAGTGATATTCCATTGTACAGGAGGACCACAACTTCTTTATCCATTTTTCTCTTTCCTAGGATATTTAAGGTGTAATGAAGTGGGGGTTCTTGTCAACAGAGCAGCCCTAAACTTTGGGGTGCCTGTGTCTTGCTGATTTTTAGTTTTCCCAATTTATACGCCCATGAGTGGAAGTGCCCTATGCTCCTCAAGCTGTGTTTCTTAGATGTTTCAGAACACACCGTACACTTCTCCAGAGTGGCTGTTGGCAATTTACATCCCACCCATCAGCGTAGCAAGGCTCCCATTTCTCCATGGCCGGTCCTGCATTTCTGGTTTGGACACTTTTTTCCGCATGGCCCTTTTGCCCGCTGGGATGCGAGACTTCTTTGGAGCGCTGATTGGCCTTTCCATGTTGCTTGGTTGGCCAAAAAGGGCGTATGCGTTTTTTCCTGAATATATTCAGGAAAAAACGCATACGCCCTTTTTGGCCAAGGGCATCATTGTCCACGTTTTGCCGCTTTTCATGTGCTTTCAAGGCGATTCGAATCTACCTCCTGAAATCTGTTTCCTGCAATTCTGCCTTGCTTTCAAAGCCTCTTCGTTGCCTTCCCTTAATATATTTGTGGACGAGAGGTATCATTTAAAACTCTGCAGGTTTGTGAATTGCAGTGCCCCTGAGCTCCATTTTTCAACTCGCTTTTTTGGGAGCTGGCCGCAAAAGCGCAGGATTGCTTCAGGCCCTCTTCTGGTTCTGGGGGGCAGGCTGAGCTTGTGCTTAATTCTTCTTCCTGATGGGAAAATAGAGTGACCTGTGCCTGTCCCAACACCTAGAGCTAGTCTCTCATTGGTTCCCCCTCTTCCCGTTCATCCTCAGGACAAATTGCAACCTGTACGGAACAGGAGGTTAAAGGTGCTGATTCTCCAAGGAGGGAGATGGCTAGTAAATCGGCTGGAATGGCGAACCCGAGCAAAGGAGATGAGAAATGAGGTGCGTTTTAGAAACCTTTCCCGATCACACGGTGTACCATCTTCTGGGTTTCTCATGCCTGTTTTCGACGTAGGAAGATGCCCTTGAACCTGGAGATTTGGGACCCATGGGATGGGTACCATGCAGTATTACTTGAAAGGGTCTGCGTTGGCTCACCCAACCTCACCGAACCTCTCAGCCCCAAGAGTGTCCACCCTTATGTCTCATTCAGCTGTGGGTCTAGATATGGTCAATCCAGGTTGCATCACAGCCCGTGAACGAATTTTGTAAGAATTTCTCTCTCTTTCACTGCCTTTCTTTCACGGGTTTTGAAAAGTAATTTATTTTTATAATGGGGTTTAGCTGCTTTTCACGGCTGTGTTTATGCCGCTTTACACCCCGTTGACTCACTTACAGAGAGATATCAATACATAGGTTTGAAGATTCTTACTAGTCAGATATATTCTTGTGCGGTGAATAGGGGGTGTTGAGTCCAGTTCACTGAAAAAGGAATAGGTCTTGTCTCTTACATATTGGGTTTATGGAACGGTATCGGAGCTAATTTGAAACCCTTGTTTTATGCATCACCCCACCTCACCTTTCCCGTTCAGCAGCCATAGTGTGTTTTCTGAACGTGTGACTCTGTTCTGTTTTGTAATTCAGTTCAAGTGTAGGCGGTTTTTACATTCCCTCTCTAAGTGATATCTTATGATAAGTGTCTTTTTCTGTGTGACTTATTTCACTTAGAATCGTCGTACCTAAATCCACTCATCGTGCTGCTACTAGCCTTATGACGTGGATTTCATGGCTGAGTGATATTCCATTGTACATGAGGACCCCAACTTCTTTATCCATTTTTCGCTTTCCTAGGATATTTAAGGTGTAATGAAGTGGGGGTTCTTGTCAACAGAGCAGCCCTAAACTTTGGGGTGCCTGTGTCTTGCTGATTTTTAGTTTTCCCAATTTATACGCCCATGAGTGGAAGTGCCCTATGCTCTCCAAGCTGTGTTTTTTAGATGTTTCAGAACACACCGTACACTTCTCCAGAGTGGCTGTTGGCAATTTACATCCCACCCATCAGCGTAGCAAGGCTCCCATTTCTCCATGGCCGGTCCTGCATTTCTGGTTTGGACACTTTTTTCCGCATGGCCCTTTTGCCCGCTGGGAAGCGAGACTTCTTTGGAGCGCTGATTGGCCTTTCCAGGTTGCTTGGTTGGCCAAAAAGGGCGTATGCGTTTTTTCCTGAATATATTCAGGAAAAAACGCATACGCCCTTTTTGGCCAAGGGCATCATTGTCCACGTTTTGCCGCTTTTCATGTGCTTTCAAGGCGATTCGAATCTACCTCCTGAAATCTGTTTCCTGCAATTCTGCCTTGCTTTCAAAGCCTCTTCGTTGCCTTCCCTTAATATATTTGTGGACGAGAGGTATCATTTAAAACTCTGCAGGTTTGTGAATTGCAGTGCCCCTGAGCTCCATTTTTCAACTCGCTTTTTTGGGAGCTGGCCGCAAAAGCGCAGGATTGCTTCAGGCCCTCTTCTGGTTCTGGGGGGCAGGCTGAGCTTGTGCTTAATTCTTCTTCCTGATGGGAAAATAGAGTGACCTGTGCCTGTCCCAACACCTAGAGCTAGTCTCTCATTGGTTCCCCCTCTTCCCGTTCATCCTCAGGACAAATTGCAACCTGTACGGAACAGGAGGTTAAAGGTGCTGATTCTCCAAGGAGGGAGATGGCTAGTAAATCGGCTGGAATGGCGAACCCGAGCAAAGGAGATGAGAAATGAGGTGCGTTTTAGAAACCTTTCCCGATCACACGGTGTACCATCTTCTGGGTTTCTCATGCCTGTTTTCGACGTAGGAAGATGCCCTTGAACCTGGAGATTTGGGACCCATGGGATGGGTACCATGCAGTATTACTTGAAAGGGTCTGCGTTGGCTCACCCAACCTCACCGAACCTCTCAGCCCCAAGAGTGTCCACCCTTATGTCTCAATCAGCTGTGGGTCTAGATATGGTCAATCCAGGTTGCATCACAGCCCCTGAACGAATTTTGTAAGAATTTCTCTCTCTTTCACTGCCTTTGTTTCACGGGTTTTGAAAAGTAATTTATTTTTATAATGGGGTTTAGCTGCTTTTCACGGCTGTGTTTATGCCGCTTTATACCCCCTTGACTCACTTACAGAGAGATATCAATACATAGGTTTGAAGATTCTTACTAGTCAGATATATTCTTGTGCGGTGAATAGGGGGTGTTGAGTCCAGTTCACTGAAAAAGGAATAGGTCTTGTCTCTTACATATTGGGTTTATGGAACGGTATCGGAGCTAATTTGAAACCCTTGTTTTATGCATCACCCCACCTCACCTTTCCCGTTCAGCAGCCATAGTGTGTTTTCTGAACGTGTGACTCTGTACTGTTTTGTAATTCAGTTCAAGTGTAGGCGGTTTTTACATTCCCTCTCTAAGTGATATCTTATGATAACTGTCTTTTTCTGTGTGACTTATTTCACTTAGAATCGTCGTACCTAAATCCACTCATCGTGCTGCTACTAGCCTTATGACGTGGATTTCATGGCTGAGTGATATTCCATTGTACATGAGGACCCCAACTTCTTTATCCATTTTTCGCTTTCCTAGGATATTTAAGGTGTAATGAAGTGGGGGTTCTTGTCAACAGAGCAGCCCTAAACTTTGGGGTGCCTGTGTCTTGCTGATTTTTAGTTTTCCCAATTTATACGCCCATGAGTGGAAGTGCCCTATGCTCTCCAAGCTGTGTTTTTTAGATGTTTCAGAACACACCGTACACTTCTCCAGAGTGGCTGTTGGCAATTTACATCCCACCCATCAGCGTAGCAAGGCTCCCATTTCTCCATGGCCGGTCCTGCATTTCTGGTTTGGACACTTTTTTCCGCATGGCCCTTTTGCCCGCTGGGAAGCGAGACTTCTTTGGAGCGCTGATTGGCCTTTCCAGGTTGCTTGGTTGGCCAAAAAGGGCGTATGCGTTTTTTCCTGAATATATTCAGGAAAAAACGCATACGCCCTTTTTGGCCAAGGGCATCATTGTCCACGTTTTGCCGCTTTTCATGTGCTTTCAAGGCGATTCGAATCTACCTCCTGAAATCTGTTTCCTGCAATTCTGCCTTGCTTTCAAAGCCTCTTCGTTGCCTTCCCTTAATATATTTGTGGACGAGAGGTATCATTTAAAACTCTGCAGGTTTGTGAATTGCAGTGCCCCTGAGCTCCATTTTTCAACTCGCTTTTTTGGGAGCTGGCCGCAAAAGCGCAGGATTGCTTCAGGCCCTCTTCTGGTTCTGGGGGGCAGGCTGAGCTTGTGCTTAATTCTTCTTCCTGATGGGAAAATAGAGTGACCTGTGCCTGTCCCAACACCTAGAGCTAGTCTCTCATTGGTTCCCCCTCTTCCCGTTCATCCTCAGGACAAATTGCAACCTGTACGGAACAGGAGGTTAAAGGTGCTGATTCTCCAAGGAGGGAGATGGCTAGTAAATCGGCTGGAATGGCGAACCCGAGCAAAGGAGATGAGAAATGAGGTGCGTTTTAGAAACCTTTCCCGATCACACGGTGTACCATCTTCTGGGTTTCTCATGCCTGTTTTCGACGTAGGAAGATGCCCTTGAACCTGGAGATTTGGGACCCATGGGATGGGTACCATGCAGTATTACTTGAAAGGGTCTGCGTTGGCTCACCCAACCTCACCGAACCTCTCAGCCCCAAGAGTGTCCACCCTTATGTCTCAATCAGCTGTGGGTCTAGATATGGTCAATCCAGGTTGCATCACAGCCCCTGAACGAATTTTGTAAGAATTTCTCTCTCTTTCACTGCCTTTGTTTCACGGGTTTTGAAAAGTAATTTATTTTTATAATGGGGTTTAGCTGCTTTTCACGGCTGTGTTTATGCCGCTTTATACCCCCTTGACTCACTTACAGAGAGATATCAATACATAGGTTTGAAGATTCTTACTAGTCAGATATATTCTTGTGCGGTGAATAGGGGGTGTTGAGTCCAGTTCACTGAAAAAGGAATAGGTCTTGTCTCTTACATATTGGGTTTATGGAACGGTATCGGAGCTAATTTGAAACCCTTGTTTTATGCATCACCCCACCTCACCTTTCCCGTTCAGCAGCCATAGTGTGTTTTCTGAACGTGTGACTCTGTACTGTTTTGTAATTCAGTTCAAGTGTAGGCGGTTTTTACATTCCCTCTCTAAGTGATATCTTATGATAACTGTCTTTTTCTGTGTGACTTATTTCACTTAGAATCGTCGTACCTAAATCCACTCATCGTGCTGCTACTAGCCTTATGACGTGGATTTCATGGCTGAGTGATATTCCATTGTACATGAGGACCCCAACTTCTTTATCCATTTTTCGCTTTCCTAGGATATTTAAGGTGTAATGAAGTGGGGGTTCTTGTCAACAGAGCAGCCCTAAACTTTGGGGTGCCTGTGTCTTGCTGATTTTTAGTTTTCCCAATTTATACGCCCATGAGTGGAAGTGCCCTATGCTCTCCAAGCTGTGTTTTTTAGATGTTTCAGAACACACCGTACACTTCTCCAGAGTGGCTGTTGGCAATTTACATCCCACCCATCAGCGTAGCAAGGCTCCCATTTCTCCATGGCCGGTCCTGCATTTCTGGTTTGGACACTTTTTTCCGCATGGCCCTTTTGCCCGCTGGGAAGCGAGACTTCTTTGGAGCGCTGATTGGCCTTTCCAGGTTGCTTGGTTGGCCAAAAAGGGCGTATGCGTTTTTTCCTGAATATATTCAGGAAAAAACGCATACGCCCTTTTTGGCCAAGGGCATCATTGTCCACGTTTTGCCGCTTTTCATGTGCTTTCAAGGCGATTCGAATCTACCTCCTGAAATCTGTTTCCTGCAATTCTGCCTTGCTTTCAAAGCCTCTTCGTTGCCTTCCCTTAATATATTTGTGGACGAGAGGTATCATTTAAAACTCTGCAGGTTTGTGAATTGCAGTGCCCCTGAGCTCCATTTTTCAACTCGCTTTTTTGGGAGCTGGCCGCAAAAGCGCAGGATTGCTTCAGGCCCTCTTCTGGTTCTGGGGGGCAGGCTGAGCTTGTGCTTAATTCTTCTTCTTGATGGGAAAATAGAGTGACCTGTGCCTGTCCCAACACCTAGAGCTAGTCTCTCATTGGTTCCCCCTCTTCCCGTTCATCCTCAGGACAAATTGCAACCTGTACGGAACAGGAGGTTAAAGGTGCTGATTCTCCAAGGAGGGAGATGGCTAGTAAATCGGCTGGAATGGCGAACCCGAGCAAAGGAGATGAGAAATGAGGTACGTTTTAGAAACCTTTCCCGATCACACGGTGTACCATCTTCTGGGTTTCTCATGCCTGTTTTCGACGTAGGAAGATGCCCTTGAACCTGGAGATTTGGGACCCATGGGATGGGTGCCATGCAGAATTATTGAAAGGGTCTGCGTTGGCTCACCCAACCTCACCGAACCTCTCAGCCCCAAGAGTGTCCACCCTTATGTCTCAATCAGCTGTGGGTCTAGATATGGTCAATCCAGGTTGCATCACAGCCCCTGAACGAATTTTGTAAGAATTTCTCTCTCTTTCACTGCCTTTGTTTCACGGGTTTTGAAAAGTAATTTATTTTTATAATGGGGTTTAGCTGCTTTTCACGGCTGTGTTTATGCCGCTTTACACCCCCTTGACTCACTTACAGAGAGATATCAATACATAGGTTTGAAGATTCTTACTAGTCAGATATATTCTTGTGCGGTGAATAGGGGGTGTTGAGTCCAGTTCACTGAAAAAGGAATAGGTCTTGTCTCTTACATATTGGGTTTATGGAACGGTATCGGAGCTTATTTGAAACCCTTGTTTTATGCATCACCCCACCTCACCTTTCCCGTTCAGCAGCCATAGTGTGTTTCCTAAACGTGTGACTCTGTTCTGTTTTGCAATTCAGTTCAAGTGTAGCGGTTTTTACATTCCCTCTCTAAGTGATATCTTAGGATAAGTGTCTTTTTCTGTGTGACTTATTTCACTTAGAATCGTCATACCTAAATCCACTCATCGTGCTGCTACTAGCCTTATGACGTTCATTTCATGGCTGAGTGATATTCCATTGTACAGGAGGACCACAACTTCTTTATCCATTTTTCTCTTTCCTAGGATATTTAAGGTGTAATGAAGTGGGGGTTCTTGTCAACAGAGCAGCCCTAAACTTTGGGGTGCCTGTGTCTTGCTGATTTTTAGTTTTCCCAATTTATACGCCCATGAGTGGAAGTGCCCTATGCTCCTCAAGCTGTGTTTCTTAGATGTTTCAGAACACACCGTACACTTCTCCAGAGTGGCTGTTGGCAATTTACATCCCACCCATCAGCGTAGCAAGGCTCCCATTTCTCCATGGCCGGTCCTGCATTTCTGGTTTGGACACTTTTTTCCGCATGGCCCTTTTGCCCGCTGGGAAGCGAGACTTCTTTGGAGCGCTGATTGGCCTTTCCAGGTTGCTTGGTTGGCCAAAAAGGGCGTATGCGTTTTTTCCTGAATATATTCAGGAAAAAACGCATACGCCCTTTTTGGCCAAGGGCATCATTGTCCACGTTTTGCCGCTTTTCATGTGCTTTCAAGGCGATTCGAATCTACCTCCTGAAATCTGTTTCCTGCAATTCTGCCTTGCTTTCAAAGCCTCTTCGTTGCCTTCCCTTAATATATTTGTGGACGAGAGGTATCATTTAAAACTCTGCAGGTTTGTGAATTGCAGTGCCCCTGAGCTCCATTTTTCAACTCGCTTTTTTGGGAGCTGGCCGCAAAAGCGCAGGATTGCTTCAGGCCCTCTTCTGGTTCTGGGGGGCAGGCTGAGCTTGTGCTTAATTCTTCTTCCTGATGGGAAAATAGAGTGACCTGTGCCTGTCCCAACACCTAGAGCTAGTCTCTCATTGGTTCCCCCTCTTCCCGTTCATCCTCAGGACAAATTGCAACCTGTACGGAACAGGAGGTTAAAGGTGCTGATTCTCCAAGGAGGGAGATGGCTAGTAAATCGGCTGGAATGGCGAACCCGAGCAAAGGAGATGAGAAATGAGGTGCGTTTTAGAAACCTTTCCCGATCACACGGTGTACCATCTTCTGGGTTTCTCATGCCTGTTTTCGACGTAGGAAGATGCCCTTGAACCTGGAGATTTGGGACCCATGGGATGGGTACCATGCAGTATTACTTGAAAGGGTCTGCGTTGGCTCACCCAACCTCACCGAACCTCTCAGCCCCAAGAGTGTCCACCCTTATGTCTCAATCAGCTGTGGGTCTAGATATGGTCAATCCAGGTTGCATCACAGCCCCTGAACGAATTTTGTAAGAATTTCTCTCTCTTTCACTGCCTTTGTTTCACGGGATTTGAAAAGTAATTTATTTTTATAATGGGGTTTAGCTGCTTTTCACGGCTGTGTTTATGCCGCTTTACACCCCCTTGACTCACTTACAGAGAGATATCAATACATAGGTTTGAAGATTCTTACTAGTCAGATATATTCTTGTGCGGTGAATAGGGGGTGTTGAGTCCAGTTCACTGAAAAAGGAATAGGTCTTGTCTCTTACATATTGGGTTTATGGAACGGTATCTGAGCTTATTTGAAACCCTTGTTTTATGCATCACCCCACCTCACCTTTCCCGTTCAGCAGCCATAGTGTGTTTCCTAAACGTGTGACTCTGTTCTGTTTTGCAATTCAGTTCAAGTGTAGCGGTTTTTACATTCCCTCTATAAGTGATATCTTAGGATAAGTGTCTTTTTCTGTGTGACTTATTTCACTTAGAATCGTCATACCTAAATCCACTCATCGTGCTGCTACTAGCCTTATGACGTTCATTTCATGGCTGAGTGATATTCCATTGTACAGGAGGACCACAACTTCTTTATCCATTTTTCTCTTTCCTAGGATATTTAAGGTGTAATGAAGTGGGGGTTCTTGTCAACAGAGCAGCCCTAAACTTTGGGGTGCCTGTGTCTTGCTGATTTTTAGTTTTCCCAATTTATACGCCCATGAGTGGAAGTGCCCTATGCTCCTCAAGCTGTGTTTCTTAGATGTTTCAGAACACACCGTACACTTCTCCAGAGTGGCTGTTGGCAATTTACATCCCACCCATCAGCGTAGCAAGGCTCCCATTTCTCCATGGCCGGTCCTGCATTTCTGGTTTGGACACTTTTTTCCGCATGGCCCTTTTGCCCGCTGGGATGCGAGACTTCTTTGGAGCGCTGATTGGCCTTTCCATGTTGCTTGGTTGGCCAAAAAGGGCGTATGCGTTTTTTCCTGAATATATTCAGGAAAAAACGCATACGCCCTTTTTGGCCAAGGGCATCATTGTCCACGTTTTGCCGCTTTTCATGTGCTTTCAAGGCGATTCGAATCTACCTCCTGAAATCTGTTTCCTGCAATTCTGCCTTGCTTTCAAAGCCTCTTCGTTGCCTTCCCTTAATATATTTGTGGACGAGAGGTATCATTTAAAACTCTGCAGGTTTGTGAATTGCAGTGCCCCTGAGCTCCATTTTTCAACTCGCTTTTTTGGGAGCTGGCCGCAAAAGCGCAGGATTGCTTCAGGCCCTCTTCTGGTTCTGGGGGGCAGGCTGAGCTTGTGCTTAATTCTTCTTCCTGATGGGAAAATAGAGTGACCTGTGCCTGTCCCAACACCTAGAGCTAGTCTCTCATTGGTTCCCCCTCTTCCCGTTCATCCTCAGGACAAATTGCAACCTGTACGGAACAGGAGGTTAAAGGTGCTGATTCTCCAAGGAGGGAGATGGCTAGTAAATCGGCTGGAATGGCGAACCCGAGCAAAGGAGATGAGAAATGAGGTGCGTTTTAGAAACCTTTCCCGATCACACGGTGTACCATCTTCTGGGTTTCTCATGCCTGTTTTCGACGTAGGAAGATGCCCTTGAACCTGGAGATTTGGGACCCATGGGATGGGTACCATGCAGTATTACTTGAAAGGGTCTGCGTTGGCTCACCCAACCTCACCGAACCTCTCAGCCCCAAGAGTGTCCACCCTTATGTCTCATTCAGCTGTGGGTCTAGATATGGTCAATCCAGGTTGCATCACAGCCCGTGAACGAATTTTGTAAGAATTTCTCTCTCTTTCACTGCCTTTCTTTCACGGGTTTTGAAAAGTAATTTATTTTTATAATGGGGTTTAGCTGCTTTTCACGGCTGTGTTTATGCCGCTTTACACCCCGTTGACTCACTTACAGAGAGATATCAATACATAGGTTTGAAGATTCTTACTAGTCAGATATATTCTTGTGCGGTGAATAGGGGGTGTTGAGTCCAGTTCACTGAAAAAGGAATAGGTCTTGTCTCTTACATATTGGGTTTATGGAACGGTATCGGAGCTAATTTGAAACCCTTGTTTTATGCATCACCCCACCTCACCTTTCCCGTTCAGCAGCCATAGTGTGTTTTCTGAACGTGTGACTCTGTTCTGTTTTGTAATTCAGTTCAAGTGTAGGCGGTTTTTACATTCCCTCTCTAAGTGATATCTTATGATAAGTGTGTTTTTCTGTGTGACTTATTTCACTTAGAATCGTCGTACCTAAATCCACTCATCGTGCTGCTACTAGCCTTATGACGTGGATTTCATGGCTGAGTGATATTCCATTGTACATGAGGACCCCAACTTCTTTATCCATTTTTCGCTTTCCTAGGATATTTAAGGTGTAATGAAGTGGGGGTTCTTGTCAACAGAGCAGCCCTAAACTTTGGGGTGCCTGTGTCTTGCTGATTTTTAGTTTTCCCAATTTATACGCCCATGAGTGGAAGTGCCCTATGCTCTCCAAGCTGTGTTTTTTAGATGTTTCAGAACACACCGTACACTTCTCCAGAGTGGCTGTTGGCAATTTACATCCCACCCATCAGCGTAGCAAGGCTCCCATTTCTCCATGGCCGGTCCTGCATTTCTGGTTTGGACACTTTTTTCCGCATGGCCCTTTTGCCCGCTGGGAAGCGAGACTTCTTTGGAGCGCTGATTGGCCTTTCCAGGTTGCTTGGTTGGCCAAAAAGGGCGTATGCGTTTTTTCCTGAATATATTCAGGAAAAAACGCATACGCCCTTTTTGGCCAAGGGCATCATTGTCCACGTTTTGCCGCTTTTCATGTGCTTTCAAGGCGATTCGAATCTACCTCCTGAAATCTGTTTCCTGCAATTCTGCCTTGCTTTCAAAGCCTCTTCGTTGCCTTCCCTTAATATATTTGTGGACGAGAGGTATCATTTAAAACTCTGCAGGTTTGTGAATTGCAGTGCCCCTGAGCTCCATTTTTCAACTCGCTTTTTTGGGAGCTGGCCGCAAAAGCGCAGGATTGCTTCAGGCCCTCTTCTGGTTCTGGGGGGCAGGCTGAGCTTGTGCTTAATTCTTCTTCCTGATGGGAAAATAGAGTGACCTGTGCCTGTCCCAACACCTAGAGCTAGTCTCTCATTGGTTCCCCCTCTTCCCGTTCATCCTCAGGACAAATTGCAACCTGTACGGAACAGGAGGTTAAAGGTGCTGATTCTCCAAGGAGGGAGATGGCTAGTAAATCGGCTGGAATGGCGAACCCGAGCAAAGGAGATGAGAAATGAGGTGCGTTTTAGAAACCTTTCCCGATCACACGGTGTACCATCTTCTGGGTTTCTCATGCCTGTTTTCGACGTAGGAAGATGCCCTTGAACCTGGAGATTTGGGACCCATGGGATGGGTACCATGCAGTATTACTTGAAAGGGTCTGCGTTGGCTCACCCAACCTCACCGAACCTCTCAGCCCCAAGAGTGTCCACCCTTATGTCTCAATCAGCTGTGGGTCTAGATATGGTCAATCCAGGTTGCATCACAGCCCCTGAACGAATTTTGTAAGAATTTCTCTCTCTTTCACTGCCTTTGTTTCACGGGTTTTGAAAAGTAATTTATTTTTATAATGGGGTTTAGCTGCTTTTCACGGCTGTGTTTATGCCGCTTTACACCCCCTTGACTCACTTACAGAGAGATATCAATACATAGGTTTGAAGATTCTTACTAGTCAGATATATTCTTGTGCGGTGAATAGGGGGTGTTGAGTCCAGTTCACTGAAAAAGGAATAGGTCTTGTCTCTTACATATTGGGTTTATGGAACGGTATCGGAGCTAATTTGAAACCCTTGTTTTATGCATCACCCCACCTCACCTTTCCCGTTCAGCAGCCATAGTGTGTTTTCTGAACGTGTGACTCTGTTCTGTTTTGTAATTCAGTTCAAGTGTAGCGGTTTTTACATTCCCTCTCTAAGTGATATCTTATGATAAGTGTCTTTTTCTGTGTGACTTATTTCACTTAGAATCGTCGTACCTAAATCCACTCATCGTGCTGCTACTAGCCTTACGACGTGGATTTCATGGCTGAGTGATATTCCATTGTACATGAGGACCACAACTTCTTTACCCATTTTTCTCTTTCCTAGGATATTTAAGGTGTAATGAAGTGGGGGTTCTTGTCAACAGAGCAGCCCTAAACTTTGGGGTGCCTGTGTCTTGCTGATTTTTAGTTTTCCCAATATATACGCCCATGAGTGGAAGTGCCCTATGCTCTCCAAGCTGTGTTTTTTAGATGTTTCAGAACACACCGTACACTTCTCCAGAGTGGCTGTTGGCAATTTACATCCCACCCATCAGCGTAGCAAGGCTCCCATTTCTCCATGGCCGGTCCTGCATTTCTGGTTTGGACACTTTTTTCCGCATGGCCCTTTTGCCCGCTGGGAAGCGAGACTTCTTTGGAGCGCTGATTGGCCTTTCCAGGTTGCTTGGTTGGCCAAAAAGGGCGTATGTGTTTTTTCCTGAATATATTCAGGAAAAAACGCATACGCCCTTTTTGGCCAAGGGCATCATTGTCCACGTTTTGCCGCTTTTCATGTGCTTTCAAGGCGATTCGAATCTACCTCCTGAAATCTGTTTCCTGCAATTCTGCCTTGCTTTCAAAGCCTCTTCGTTGCCTTCCCTTAATATATTTGTGGACGAGAGGTATCATTTAAAACTCTGCAGGTTTGTGAATTGCAGTGCCCCTGAGCTCCATTTTTCAACTCGCTTTTTTGGGAGCTGGCCGCAAAAGCGCAGGATTGCTTCAGGCCCTCTTCTGGTTCTGGGGGGCAGGCTGAGCTTGTGCTTAATTCTTCTTCCTGATGGGAAAATAGAGTGACCTGTGCCTGTCCCAACACCTAGAGCTAGTCTCTCATTGGTTCCCCCTCTTCCCGTTCATCCTCAGGACAAATTGCAACCTGTACGGAACAGGAGGTTAAAGGTGCTGATTCTCCAAGGAGGGAGATGGCTAGTAAATCGGCTGGAATGGCGAACCCGAGCAAAGGAGATGAGAAATGAGGTGCGTTTTAGAAACCTTTCCCGATCACACGGTGTACCATCTTCTGGGTTTCTCATGCCTGTTTTCGACGTAGGAAGATGCCCTTGAACCTGGAGATTTGGGACCCATGGGATGGGTACCATGCAGTATTACTTGAAAGGGTCTGCGTTGGCTCACCCAACCTCACCGAACCTCTCAGCCCCAAGAGTGTCCACCCTTATGTCTCAATCAGCTGTGGGTCTAGATATGGTCAATCCAGGTTGCATCACAGCCCCTGAACGAATTTTGTAAGAATTTCTCTCTCTTTCACTGCCTTTGTTTCACGGGTTTTGAAAAGTAATTTATTTTTATAATGGGGTTTAGCTGCTTTTCACGGCTGTGTTTATGCCGCTTTACACCCCCTTGACTCACTTACAGAGAGATATCAATACATAGGTTTGAAGATTCTTACTAGTCAGATATATTCTTGTGCGGTGAATAGGGGGTGTTGAGTCCAGTTCACTGAAAAAGGAATAGGTCTTGTCTCTTACATATTGGGTTTATGGAACGGTATCGGAGCTAATTTGAAACCCTTGTTTTATGCATCACCCCACCTCACCTTTCCCGTTCAGCAGCCATAGTGTGTTTTCTAAACGTGTGACTCTGTTCTGTTTTGTAATTCACTTCAAGTGTAGGCGGTTTTTACATTCCCTCTCTAAGTGATATCTTAGGATAAGTGTCTTTTTCTGTGTGACTTATTTCACTTAGAATCGTCGTACCTAAATCCACTCATCGTGCTGCTACTAGCCTTATGACGTGGATTTCATGGCTGAGTGATATTCCATTGTACATGAGGACCCCAACTTCTTTATCCATTTTTCGCTTTCCTAGGATATTTAAGGTGTAATGAAGTGGGGGTTCTTGTCAACAGAGCAGCCCTATACTTTGGGGTGCCTGTGTCTTTCTAATTTTTAGTTTTCCCAATATATACGCCCATGAGTGGAAGTGCCCTATGCTCTCCAAGCTGTGTTTTTTAGATGTTTCAGAACACACCGTACACTTCTCCAGAGTGGCTGTTGGCAATTTACATCCCACCCATCAGCGTAGCAAGGCTCCCATTTCTCCATGGCCGGTCCTGCATTTCTGGTTTGGACACTTTTTTCCGCATGGCCCTTTTGCCCGCTGGGAAGCGAGACTTCTTTGGAGCGCTGATTGGCCTTTCCAGGTTGCTTGGTTGGCCAAAAAGGGCGTATGCGTTTTTTCCTGAATATATTCAGGAAAAAACGCATACGCCCTTTTTGGCCAAGGGCATCATTGTCCACGTTTTGCCGCTTTTCATGTGCTTTCAAGGCGATTCGAATCTACCTCCTGAAATCTGTTTCCTGCAATTCTGCCTTGCTTTCAAAGCCTCTTCGTTGCCTTCCCTTAATATATTTGTGGACGAGAGGTATCATTTAAAACTCTGCAGGTTTGTGAATTGCAGTGCCCCTGAGCTCCATTTTTCAACTCGCTTTTTTGGGAGCTGGCCGCAAAAGCGCAGGATTGCTTCAGGCCCTCTTCTGGTTCTGGGGGGCAGGCTGAGCTTGTGCTTAATTCTTCTTCCTGATGGGAAAATAGAGTGACCTGTGCCTGTCCCAACACCTAGAGCTAGTCTCTCATTGGTTCCCCCTCTTCCCGTTCATCCTCAGGACAAATTGCAACCTGTACGGAACAGGAGGTTAAAGGTGCTGATTCTCCAAGGAGGGAGATGGCTAGTAAATCGGCTGGAATGGCGAACCCGAGCAAAGGAGATGAGAAATGAGGTGCGTTTTAGAAACCTTTCCCGATCACACGGTGTACCATCTTCTGGGTTTCTCATGCCTGTTTTCGACGTAGGAAGATGCCCTTGAACCTGGAGATTTGGGACCCATGGGATGGGTACCATGCAGTATTACTTGAAAGGGTCTGCGTTGGCTCACCCAACCTCACCGAACCTCTCAGCCCCAAGAGTGTCCACCCTTATGTCTCAATCAGCTGTGGGTCTAGATATGGTCAATCCAGGTTGCATCACAGCCCCTGAACGAATTTTGTAAGAATTTCTCTCTCTTTCACTGTCTTTGTTTCACGGGTTTTGAAAAGTAATTTATTTTTATAATGGGGTTTAGCTGCTTTTCACGGCTGTGTTTATGCCGCTTTACACCCCGTTGACTCACTTACAGAGAGATATCAATACATAGGTTTGAAGATTCTTACTAGTCAGATATATTCTTGTGCGGTGAATAGGGGGTGTTGAGTCCAGTTCACTGAAAAAGGAATAGGTCTTGTCTCTTACATATTGGGTTTATGGAACGGTATCGGAGCTAATTTGAAACCCTTGTTTTATGCATCACCCCACCTCACCTTTCCCGTTCAGCAGCCATAGTGTGTTTTCTGAACGTGTGACTCTGTTCTGTTTTGTAATTCAGTTCAAGTGTAGGCGGTTTTTACATTCCCTCTCTAAGTGATATCTTATGATAAGTGTCTTTTTCTGTGTGACTTATTTCACTTAGAATCGTCGTACCTAAATCCACTCATCGTGCTGCTACTAGCCTTATGACGTGGATTTCATGGCTGAGTGATATTCCATTGTACATGAGGACCCCAACTTCTTTATCTATTTTTCGCTTTCCTAGGATATTTAAGGTGTAATGAAGTGGGGGTTCTTGTCAACAGAGCAGCCCTAAACTTTGGGGTGCCTGTGTCTTGCTGATTTTTAGTTTTCCCAATTTATACGCCCATGAGTGGAAGTGCCCTATGCTCTCCAAGCTGTGTTTTTTAGATGTTTCAGAACACACCGTACACTTCTCCAGAGTGGCTGTTGGCAATTTACATCCCACCCATCAGCGTAGCAAGGCTCCCATTTCTCCATGGCCGGTCCTGCATTTCTGGTTTGGACACTTTTTTCCGCATAGCCCTTTTGCCCGCTGGGAAGCGAGACTTCTTTGGAGCGCTGATTGGCCTTTCCAGGTTGCTTGGTTGGCCAAAAAGGGCGTATGCGTTTTTTCCTGAATATATTCAGGAAAAAACGCATACGCCCTTTTTGGCCAAGGGCATCATTGTCCACGTTTTGCCGCTTTTCATGTGCTTTCAAGGCGATTCGAGTCTACCTCCTGAAATCTGTTTCCTGCAATTCTGCCTTGCTTTCAAAGCCTCTTCGTTGCCTTCCCTTAATATATTTGTGGACGAGAGGTATCATTTAAAACTCTGCAGGTTTGTGAATTGCAGTGCCCCTGAGCTCCATTTTTCAACTCGCTTTTTTGGGAGCTGGCCGCAAAAGCGCAGGATTGCTTCAGGCCCTCTTCTGGTTCTGGGGGGCAGGCTGAGCTTGTGCTTAATTCTTCTTCCTGATGGGAAAATAGAGTGACCTGTGCCTGTCCCAACACCTAGAGCTAGTCTCTCATTGGTTCCCCCTCTTCCCGTTCATCCTCAGGACAAATTGCAACCTGTACGGAACAGGAGGTTAAAGGTGCTGATTCTCCAAGGAGGGAGATGGCTAGTAAATCGGCTGGAATGGCGAACCCGAGCAAAGGAGATGAGAAATGAGGTGCGTTTTAGAAACCTTTCCCGATCACACGGTGTACCATCTTCTGGGTTTCTCATGCCTGTTTTCGACGTAGGAAGATGCCCTTCAACCTGGAGATTTGGGACCCATGGGATGGGTACCATGCAGTATTACTTGAAAGGGTCTGCGTTGGCTCACCCAACCTCACCGAACCTCTCAGCCCCAAGAGTGTCCACCCTTATGTCTCAATCAGCTGTGGGTCTAGATATGGTCAATCCAGGTTGCATCACAGCCCGTGAACGAATTTTGTAAGAATTTCTCTCTCTTTCACTGCCTTTGTTTCACGGGTTTTGAAAAGTAATTTATTTTTATAATGGGGTTTAGCTGCTTTTCACGGCTGTGTTTATGCCGCTTTACACCCCCTTGACTCACTTACAGAGAGATATCAATACATAGGTTTGAAGATTCTTACTAGTCAGATATATTCTTGTGCGGTGAATAGGGGGTGTTGAGTCCAGTTCACTGAAAAAGGAATAGGTCTTGTCTCTTACATATTGGGTTTATGGAACGGTATCGGAGCTAATTTGAAACCCTTGTTTTATGCATCACCCCACCTCACCTTTCCCGTTCAGCAGCCATAGTGTGTTTTCTGAACGTGTGACTCTGTTCTGTTTTGTAATTCAGTTCAAGTGTAGGCGGTTTTTACATTCCCTCTCTAAGTGATATCTTATGATAAGTGTCTTTTTCTGTGTGACTTATTTCACTTAGAATCGTCGTACCTAAATCCACTCATCGTGCTGCTACTAGCCTTATGACGTGGATTTCATGGCTGAGTGATATTCCATTGTACATGAGGACCCCAACTTCTTTATCCATTTTTCGCTTTCCTAGGATATTTAAGGTGTAATGAAGTGGGGGTTCTTGTCAACAGAGCAGCCCTAAACTTTGGGGTGCCTGTGTCTTGCTGATTTTTAGTTTTCCCAATTTATACGCCCATGAGTGGAAGTGCCCTATGCTCTCCAAGCTGTGTTTTTTAGATGTTTCAGAACACACCGTACACTTCTCCAGAGTGGCTGTTGGCAATTTACATCCCACCCATCAGCGTAGCAAGGCTCCCATTTCTCCATGGCCGGTCCTGCATTTCTGGTTTGGACACTTTTTTCCGCATGGCCCTTTTGCCCGCTGGGAAGCGAGACTTCTTTGGAGCGCTGATTGGCCTTTCCAGGTTGCTTGGTTGGCCAAAAAGGGCGTATGCGTTTTTTCCTGAATATATTCAGGAAAAAACGCATACGCCCTTTTTGGCCAAGGGCATCATTGTCCACGTTTTGCCGCTTTTCATGTGCTTTCAAGGCGATTCGAGTCTACCTCCTGAAATCTGTTTCCTGCAATTCTGCCTTGCTTTCAAAGCCTCTTCGTTGCCTTCCCTTAATATATTTGTGGACGAGAGGTATCATTTAAAACTCTGCAGGTTTGTGAATTGCAGTGCCCCTGAGCTCCATTTTTCAACTCGCTTTTTTGGGAGCTGGCCGCAAAAGCGCAGGATTGCTTCAGGCCCTCTTCTGGTTCTGGGGGGCAGGCTGAGCTTGTGCTTAATTCTTCTTCCTGATGGGAAAATAGAGTGACCTGTGCCTGTCCCAACACCTAGAGCTAGTCTCTCATTGGTTCCCCCTCTTCCCGTTCATCCTCAGGACAAATTGCAACCTGTACGGAACAGGAGGTTAAAGGTGCTGATTCTCCAAGGAGGGAGATGGCTAGTAAATCGGCTGGAATGGCGAACCCGAGCAAAGGAGATGAGAAATGAGGTGCGTTTTAGAAACCTTTCCCGATCACACGGTGTACCATCTTCTGGGTTTCTCATGCCTGTTTTCGACGTAGGAAGATGCCCTTCAACCTGGAGATTTGGGACCCATGGGATGGGTACCATGCAGTATTACTTGAAAGGGTCTGCGTTGGCTCACCCAACCTCACCGAACCTCTCAGCCCCAAGAGTGTCCACCCTTATGTCTCAATCAGCTGTGGGTCTAGATATGGTCAATCCAGGTTGCATCACAGCCCGTGAACGAATTTTGTAAGAATTTCTCTCTCTTTCACTGCCTTTGTTTCACGGGTTTTGAAAAGTAATTTATTTTTATAATGGGGTTTAGCTGCTTTTCACGGCTGTGTTTATGCCGCTTTACACCCCCTTGACTCACTTACAGAGAGATATCAATACATAGGTTTGAAGATTCTTACTAGTCAGATATATTCTTGTGCGGTGAATAGGGGGTGTTGAGTCCAGTTCACTGAAAAAGGAATAGGTCTTGTCTCTTACATATTGGGTTTATGGAACGGTATCGGAGCTAATTTGAAACCCTTGTTTTATGCATCACCCCACCTCACCTTTCCCGTTCAGCAGCCATAGTGTGTTTTCTGAACGTGTGACTCTGTTCTGTTTTGTAATTCAGTTCAAGTGTAGGCGGTTTTTACATTCCCTCTCTAAGTGATATCTTATGATAAGTGTCTTTTTCTGTGTGACTTATTTCACTTAGAATCGTCGTACCTAAATCCACTCATCGTGCTGCTACTAGCCTTATGACGTGGATTTCATGGCTGAGTGATATTCCATTGTACATGAGGACCCCAACTTCTTTATCCATTTTTCGCTTTCCTAGGATATTTAAGGTGTAATGAAGTGGGGGGTTCTTGTCAACAGAGCAGCCCTAAACTTTGGGGTGCCTGTGTCTTGCTGATTTTTAGTTTTCCCAATTTATACGCCCATGAGTGGAAGTGCCCTATGCTCTCCAAGCTGTGTTTTTTAGATGTTTCAGAACACACCGTACACTTCTCCAGAGTGGCTGTTGGCAATTTACATCCCACCCATCAGCGTAGCAAGGCTCCCATTTCTCCATGGCCGGTCCTGCATTTCTGGTTTGGACACTTTTTTCCGCATGGCCCTTTTGCCCGCTGGGAAGCGAGACTTCTTTGGAGCGCTGATTGGCCTTTCCAGGTTGCTTGGTTGGCCAAAAAGGGCGTATGTGTTTTTTCCTGAATATATTCAGGAAAAAACGCATACGCCCTTTTTGGCCAAGGGCATCATTGTCCACGTTTTGCCGCTTTTCATGTGCTTTCAAGGCGATTCGAATCTACCTCCTGAAATCTGTTTCCTGCAATTCTGCCTTGCTTTCAAAGCCTCTTCGTTGCCTTCCCTTAATATATTTGTGGACGAGAGGTATCATTTAAAACTCTGCAGGTTTGTGAATTGCAGTGCCCCTGAGCTCCATTTTTCAACTCGCTTTTTTGGGAGCTGGCCGCAAAAGCGCAGGATTGCTTCAGGCCCTCTTCTGGTTCTGGGGGGCAGGCTGAGCTTGTGCTTAATTCTTCTTCCTGATGGGAAAATAGAGTGACCTGTGCCTGTCCCAACACCTAGAGCTAGTCTCTCATTGGTTCCCCCTCTTCCCGTTCATCCTCAGGACAAATTGCAACCTGTACGGAACAGGAGGTTAAAGGTGCTGATTCTCCAAGGAGGGAGATGGCTAGTAAATCGGCTGGAATGGCGAACCCGAGCAAAGGAGATGAGAAATGAGGTGCGTTTTAGAAACCTTTCCCGATCACACGGTGTACCATCTTCTGGGTTTCTCATGCCTGTTTTCGACGTAGGAAGATGCCCTTGAACCTGGAGATTTGGGACCCATGGGATGGCTACCATGCAGTATTACTTGAAAGGGTCTGCGTTGGCTCACCCAACCTCACCGAACCTCTCAGCCCCAAGAGTGTCCACCCTTATGTCTCAATCAGCTGTGGGTCTAGATATGGTCAATCCAGGTTGCATCACAGCCCCTGAACGAATTTTGTAAGAATTTCTCTCTCTTTCACTGCCTTTGTTTCACGGGTTTTGAAAAGTAATTTATTTTTATAATGGGGTTTAGCTGCTTTTCACGGCTGTGTTTATGCCGCTTTACACCCCCTTGACTCACTTACAGAGAGATATCAATACATAGGTTTGAAGATTCTTACTAGTCAGATATATTCTTGTGCGGTGAATAGGGGGTGTTGAGTCCAGTTCACTGAAAAAGGAATAGGTCTTGTCTCTTACATATTGGGTTTATGGAACGGTATCGGAGCTAATTTGAAACCCTTGTTTTATGCATCACCCCACCTCACCTTTCCCGTTCAGCAGCCATAGTGTGTTTCCTAAACGTGTGACTCTGTTCTGTTTTGCAATTCAGTTCAAGTGTAGCGGTTTTTACATTCCCTCTCTAAGTGATATCTTAGGATAAGTGTCTTTTTCTGTGTGACTTATTTCACTTAGAATCGTCGTACCTAAATCCACTCATCGTGCTGCTACTAGCCTTATGACGTGGATTTCATGGCTGAGTGATATTCCATTGTACATGAGGACCCCAACTTCTTTATCCATTTTTCGCTTTCCTAGGATATTTAAGGTGTAATGAAGTGAGGGTTCTTGTCAACAGAGCAGCCCTAAACTTTGGGGTGCCTGTGTCTTGCTGATTTTTAGTTTTCCCAATATATACGCCCATGAGTGGAAGTGCCCTATGCTCTCCAAGCTGTGTTTTTTAGATGTTTCAGAACACACCGTACACTTCTCCAGAGTGGCTGTTGGCAATTTACATCCCACCCATCAGCGTAGCAAGGCTCCCATTTCTCCATGGCCGGTCCTGCATTTCTGGTTTGGACACTTTTTTCCGCATGGCCCTTTTGCCCGCTGGGAAGCGAGACTTCTTTGGAGCGCTGATTGGCCTTTCCAGGTTGCTTGGTTGGCCAAAAAGGGCGTATGCGTTTTTTCCTGAATATATTCAGGAAAAAACGCATACGCCCTTTTTGGCCAAGGGCATCATTGTCCACGTTTTGCCGCTTTTCATGTGCTTTCAAGGCGATTCGAATCTACCTCCTGAAATCTGTTTCCTGCAATTCTGCCTTGCTTTCAAAGCCTCTTCGTTGCCTTCCCTTAATATATTTGTGGACGAGAGGTATCATTTAAAACTCTGCAGGTTTGTGAATTGCAGTGCCCCTGAGCTCCATTTTTCAACTCGCTTTTTTGGGAGCTGGCCGCAAAAGCGCAGGATTGCTTCAGGCCCTCTTCTGGTTCTGGGGGGCAGGCTGAGCTTGTGCTTAATTCTTCTTCCTGATGGGAAAATAGAGTGACCTGTGCCTGTCCCAACACCTAGAGCTAGTCTCTCATTGGTTCCCCCTCTTCCCGTTCATCCTCAGGACAAATTGCAACCTGTACGGAACAGGAGGTTAAAGGTGCTGATTCTCCAAGGAGGGAGATGGCTAGTAAATCGGCTGGAATGGCGAACCCGAGCAAAGGAGATGAGAAATGAGGTGCGTTTTAGAAACCTTTCCCGATCACACGGTGTACCATCTTCTGGGTTTCTCATGCCTGTTTTCGACGTAGGAAGATGCCCTTGAACCTGGAGATTTGGGACCCATGGGATGGCTACCATGCAGTATTACTTGAAAGGGTCTGCGTTGGCTCACCCAACCTCACCGAACCTCTCAGCCCCAAGAGTGTCCACCCTTATGTCTCAATCAGCTGTGGGTCTAGATATGGTCAATCCAGGTTGCATCACAGCCCCTGAACGAATTTTGTAAGAATTTCTCTCTCTTTCACTGCCTTTGTTTCACGGGTTTTGAAAAGTAATTTATTTTTATAATGGGGTTTAGCTGCTTTTCACGGCTGTGTTTATGCCGCTTTACACCCCGTTGACTCACTTACAGAGAGATATCAATACATAGGTTTGAAGATTCTTACTAGTCAGATATATTCTTGTGCGGTGAATAGGGGGTGTTGAGTCCAGTTCACTGAAAAAGGAATAGGTCTTGTCTCTTACATATTGGGTTTATGGAACGGTATCGGAGCTAATTTGAAACCCTTGTTTTATGCATCACCCCACCTCACCTTTCCCGTTCAGCAGCCATAGTGTGTTTTCTGAACGTGTGACTCTGTTCTGTTTTGTAATTCAGTTCAAGTGTAGGCGGTTTTTACATTCCCTCTCTAAGTGATATCTTATGATAAGTGTCTTTTTCTGTGTGACTTATTTCACTTAGAATCGTCGTACCTAAATCCACTCATCGTGCTGCTACTAGCCTTATGACGTGGATTTCATGGCTGAGTGATATTCCATTGTACATGAGGACCCCAACTTCTTTATCCATTTTTCGCTTTCCTAGGATATTTAAGGTGTAATGAAGTGGGGGTTCTTGTCAACAGAGCAGCCCTAAACTTTGGGGTGCCTGTGTCTTGCTGATTTTTAGTTTTCCCAATTTATACGCCCATGAGTGGAAGTGCCCTATGCTCTCCAAGCTGTGTTTTTTAGATGTTTCAGAACACACCGTACACTTCTCCAGAGTGGCTGTTGGCAATTTACATCCCACCCATCAGCGTAGCAAGGCTCCCATTTCTCCATGGCCGGTCCTGCATTTCTGGTTTGGACACTTTTTTCCGCATGGCCCTTTTGCCCGCTGGGAAGCGAGACTTCTTTGGAGCGCTGATTGGCCTTTCCAGGTTGCTTGGTTGGCCAAAAAGGGCGTATGCGTTTTTTCCTGAATATATTCAGGAAAAAACGCATACGCCCTTTTTGGCCAAGGGCATCATTGTCCACGTTTTGCCGCTTTTCATGTGCTTTCAAGGCGATTCGAGTCTACCTCCTGAAATCTGTTTCCTGCAATTCTGCCTTGCTTTCAAAGCCTCTTCGTTGCCTTCCCTTAATATATTTGTGGACGAGAGGTATCATTTAAAACTCTGCAGGTTTGTGAATTGCAGTGCCCCTGAGCTCCATTTTTCAACTCGCTTTTTTGGGAGCTGGCCGCAAAAGCGCAGGATTGCTTCAGGCCCTCTTCTGGTTCTGGGGGGCAGGCTGAGCTTGTGCTTAATTCTTCTTCCTGATGGGAAAATAGAGTGACCTGTGCCTGTCCCAACACCTAGAGCTAGTCTCTCATTGGTTCCCCCTCTTCCCGTTCATCCTCAGGACAAATTGCAACCTGTACGGAACAGGAGGTTAAAGGTGCTGATTCTCCAAGGAGGGAGATGGCTAGTAAATCGGCTGGAATGGCGAACCCGAGCAAAGGAGATGAGAAATGAGGTGCGTTTTAGAAACCTTTCCCGATCACACGGTGTACCATCTTCTGGGTTTCTCATGCCTGTTTTCGACGTAGGAAGATGCCCTTCAACCTGGAGATTTGGGACCCATGGGATGGGTACCATGCAGTATTACTTGAAAGGGTCTGCGTTGGCTCACCCAACCTCAGAGAACCTCTCAGCCCCAAGAGTGTCCACCCTTATGTCTCAATCAGCTGTGGGTCTAGATATGGTCAATCCAGGTTGCATCACAGCCCGTGAACGAATTTTGTAAGAATTTCTCTCTCTTTCACTGCCTTTGTTTCACGGGTTTTGAAAAGTAATTTATTTTTATAATGGGGTTTAGCTGCTTTTCACGGCTGTGTTTATGCCGCTTTACACCCCCTTGACTCACTTACAGAGAGATATCAATACATAGGTTTGAAGATTCTTACTAGTCAGATATATTCTTGTGCGGTGAATAGGGGGTGTTGAGTCCAGTTCACTGAAAAAGGAATAGGTCTTGTCTCTTACATATTGGGTTTATGGAACGGTATCGGAGCTAATTTGAAACCCTTGTTTTATGCATCACCCCACCTCACCTTTCCCGTTCAGCAGCCATAGTGTGTTTTCTGAACGTGTGACTCTGTTCTGTTTTGTAATTCAGTTCAAGTGTAGGCGGTTTTTACATTCCCTCTCTAAGTGATATCTTATGATAAGTGTCTTTTTCTGTGTGACTTATTTCACTTAGAATCGTCGTACCTAAATCCACTCATCGTGCTGCTACTAGCCTTATGACGTGGATTTCATGGCTGAGTGATATTCCATTGTACATGAGGACCCCAACTTCTTTATCCATTTTTCGCTTTCCTAGGATATTTAAGGTGTAATGAAGTGGGGGTTCTTGTCAACAGAGCAGCCCTAAACTTTGGGGTGCCTGTGTCTTGCTGATTTTTAGTTTTCCCAATTTATACGCCCATGAGTGGAAGTGCCCTATGCTCTCCAAGCTGTGTTTTTTAGATGTTTCAGAACACACCGTACACTTCTCCAGAGTGGCTGTTGGCAATTTACATCCCACCCATCAGCGTAGCAAGGCTCCCATTTCTCCATGGCCGGTCCTGCATTTCTGGTTTGGACACTTTTTTCCGCATGGCCCTTTTGCCCGCTGGGAAGCGAGACTTCTTTGGAGCGCTGATTGGCCTTTCCAGGTTGCTTGGTTGGCCAAAAAGGGCGTATGCGTTTTTTCCTGAATATATTCAGGAAAAAACGCATACGCCCTTTTTGGCCAAGGGCATCATTGTCCACGTTTTGCCGCTTTTCAGGTGCTTTCAAGGCGATTCAAATCTACCTCCTGAAATCTGTTTCCTGCAATTCTGCCTTGTTTTCAAAGCCTCTTCGTTGCCTTCCCTTAATATATTTGTGGACGAGAGTTATCATTTAAAACTCTGCAGGTTTGTGAATTGCAGTGCCCCTGAGCTCCATTTTTCAACTCGCTTTTTTGGGAGCTGGCCGCAAAAGCGCAGGATTGCTTCAGGCCCTCTTCTGGTTCTGGGGGGCAGGCTGCGCTTGTGCTTAATTATTCTTCCTGATGGGAAAATAGAGTGACCTGTGCCTGTCCCAACACCTAGAGCTAGTCTCTCATTGGTTCCCCCTCTTCCCGTTCATCATCAGGACAAATTGCAACCTGTACGGAAAAGGAGGTTAAAGGTGCTGATTCTCCAAGGAGGGAGATGGCTAGTAAATCGGCTGGAATGGCGAACCCGAGCCAAGGAGATGAGAAATGAGGTGCGTTTTAGAAACCTTTCCCGATCACACGGTGTACCATCTTCTGGGTTTCTAATGCCTGTTTTCGATGTAGGAAGATGCCCTTGAACCTGGAGATTTGGGACCCATGGGATGGCTACCATGCAGTATTACTTGAAAGGGTCTGCGTTGCTCACCCAACCTCACCGTACCTCTCAGCCCCAAGAGTGTCCACCCTTATGTCTCAATCAGCTGTGGGTCTAGATATGGTCAATCCAGGTTGCATCACAGCCCCTGAACGAATTTTGTAAGAATTTCTCTCTCTTTCACTGTCTTTGTTTCACTAGTTTTGAAAAGTAATTTATTTTTATAATGGGGTTTAGCTGCTTTTCACGGCTGTGTTTATGGCGCTTTACACCCCCTTGACTCACTTACAGAGAGATATCAATACATAGGTTTGAAGATTCTTACTAGTCAGATATATTCTTGTGCGGTGAATAGGGGGTGTTGAGTCCAGTTCACTGAAAAAGGAATAGGTCTTGTCTGTTACATATTGGGTTTATGGAACGGTATCTGAGCTAATTTGAAACCCTTGTTTTATGCATCACCCCACCTCACCTTTCCCGTTCAGCAGCCATAGTGTGTTTTCTAAATGTGTGACTCTGTTCTGTTTTGCAATTCAGTTCAAGTGTAGCGGTTTTTACATTCCCTCTATAAGTGATATCTTATGATAAGTGTCTTTTTCTGTGTGACTTATTTCACTTAGAATCGTCATACCTAAATCCTCTCATCGTGCTGCTTCTAGCCTTATGAAGTTGATTTCATGGCTGAGTGATATTCCATTGTACATGAGGACGACAACTTCTTTATCCATTTTTCTCTCTCCTAGGATATTTAAGGTGTAATGAAGTGAGGGTTCTTGTCAACAGAGCAGCCCTAAACTTTGGGGTGCCTGTGTCTTGCTGCTTTTTAGTTTTCCCAATTTATACGGCCATGAGTGGAAGTGCCCTATGCTCTCCAAGCTGTGTTTTTTAGATGTTTCAGAACACACCGTACACTTCTCCAGAGTGGCTGTTGGCAATTTACATCCCACCCATCAGCGTAGCAAGGCTCCCATTTCTCCATGGCCGGTCCTGCATTTCTGGTTTGGACACTTTTTTCCGCATGGCCCTTTTGCCCGCTGGGAAGCCAGACTTCTTTGGAGCGCTGATTTGCCTTTCCAGGTTGCTTGGTTGGCCAAAAAGGGCGTATGCGTTTTTTCCTGAATATATTCAGGAAAAAACGCATACGCCCTTTTTGGCCAAGGGCATCATTGTCCACGTTTTGCCGCTTTTCAGGTGCTTTCAAGGCGATTCAAATCTACCTCCTGAAATCTGTTTCCTGCAATTCTGCCTTGTTTTCAAAGCCTCTTCGTTGCCTTCCCTTAATATATTTGTGGTCGAGAGTTATCATTTAAAACTCTGCAGGTTTGTGAATTGCAGTGCCCCTGAGCTCCATTTTTCAACTCGCTTTTTTGGGAGCTGGCCGCAAAAGCGCAGGATTGCTTCAGGCCCTCTTCTGGTTCTGGGGGGCAGGCTGAGCTTGTGCTTAATTATTCTTCCTGATGGGAAAATAGAGTGACCTGTGCCTGTCCCAACACCTAGAGCTAGTCTCTCATTGGTTCCCCCTCTTCCCGTTCATCATCAGGACAAATTGCAACCTGTACGGAACAGGAGGTTAAAGGTGCTGATTCTCCAAGGAGGGAGATGGCTAGTAAATCGGCTGGAATGGCGAACCCGAGCCAAGGAGATGAGAAATGAGGTGCGTTTTAGAAACCTTTCCCGATCACACGGTGTACCATCTTCTGGGTTTCTAATGCCTGTTTTCGATGTAGGAAGATGCCCTTGAACCTGGAGATTTGGGACCCATGGGATGGCTACCATGCAGTATTACTTGAAAGGGTCTGCGTTGCTCACCCAACCTCACCGTACCTCTCAGCCCCAAGAGTGTCCACCCTTATGTCTCAATCAGCTGTGGGTCTAGATATGGTCAATCCAGGTTGCATCACAGCCCCTGAACGAATTTTGTAAGAATTTCTCTCTCTTTCACTGTCTTTGTTTCACTGGTTTTGAAAAGTAATTTATTTTTATAATGGGGTTTAGCTGCTTTTCACGGCTGTGTTTATGGCGCTTTACACCCCCTTGACTCACTTACAGAGAGATATCAATACATAGGTTTGAAGATTCTTACTAGTCAGATATATTCTTGTGCGGTGAATAGGGGGTGTTGAGTCCAGTTCACTGAAAAAGGAATAGGTCTTGTCTGTTACATATTGGGTTTATGGAACGGTATCTGAGCTAATTTGAAACCCTTGTTTTATGCATCACCCCACCTCACCTTTCCCGTTCAGCAGCCATAGTGTGTTTTCTAAATGTGTGACTCTGTTCTGTTTTGCAATTCAGTTCAAGTGTAGCGGTTTTTACATTCCCTCTATAAGTGATATCTTATGATAAGTGTCTTTTTCTGTGTGACTTATTTCACTTAGAATCGTCATAACTAAATCCTCTCATCGTGCTGCTTCTAGCCTTATGAAGTTGATTTCATGGCTGAGTGATATTCCATTGTACATGAGGACGACAACTTCTTTATCCATTTTTCTCTCTCCTAGGATATTTAAGGTGTAATGAAGTGAGGGTTCTTGTCAACAGAGCAGCCCTAAACTTTGGGGTGCCTGTGTCTTGCTGCTTTTTAGTTTTCCCAATTTATACGGCCATGAGTGGAAGTGCCCTATGCTCTCCAAGCTGTGTTTTTTAGATGTTTCAGAACACACCGTACACTTCTCCAGAGTGGCTATTGGCAATTTACATCCCACCCATCAGCGTAGCAAGGCTCCCATTTCTCCATGGCCGGTCCTGCATTTCTGGTTTGGACACTTTTTTCCGCATGGCCCTTTTGCCCGCTGGGAAGCCAGACTTCTTTGGAGCGCTGATTTGCCTTTCCAGGTTGCTTGGTTGGCCAAAAAGGGCGTATGCGTTTTTTCCTGAATATATTCAGGAAAAAACGCATACGCCCTTTTTGGCCAAGGGCATCATTGTCCACGTTTTGCCGCTTTTCAGGTGCTTTCAAGGCGATTCAAATCTACCTCCTGAAATCTGTTTCCTGCAATTCTGCCTTGTTTTCAAAGCCTCTTCGTTGCCTTCCCTTAATATATTTGTGGACGAGAGTTATCATATAAAACTCTGCAGGTTTGTGAATTGCAGTGCCCCTGAGCTCCATTTTTCAACTCGCTTTTTTGGGAGCTGCCCGCAAAAGCGCAGGATTGCTTCAGGCCCTCTTCTGGTTCTGGGGGGCAGGCTGCGCTTGTGCTTAATTATTCTTCCTGATGGGAAAATAGAGTGACCTGTGCCTGTCCCAACACCTAGAGCTAGTCTCTCATTGGTTCCCCCTCTTCCCGTTCATCATCAGGACAAATTGCAACCTGTACGGAAAAGGAGGTTAAAGGTGCTGATTCTCCAAGGAGGGAGATGGCTAGTAAATCGGCTGGAATGGCGAACCGGAGCCAAGGAGATGAGAAATGAGGTGCGTTTTAGAAACCTTTCCCGATCACACGGTGTACCATCTTCTGGGTTTCTAATGCCTGTTTTCGATGTAGGAAGATGCCCTTGAACCTGGAGATTTGGGACCCATGGGATGGCTACCATGCAGTATTACTTGAAAGGGTCTGCGTTGCTCACCCAACCTCACCGTACCTCTCAGCCCCAAGAGTGTCCACCCTTATGTCTCAATCAGCTGTGGGTCTAGATATGGTCAATCCAGGTTGCATCACAGCCCCTGAACGAATTTTGTAAGAATTTCTCTCTCTTTCACTGTCTTTGTTTCACTGGTTTTGAAAAGTAATTTATTTTTATAATGGGGTTTAGCTGCTTTTCACGGCTGTGTTTATGGCGCTTTACACCCCCTTGACTCACTTACAGAGAGATATCAATACATAGGTTTGAAGATTCTTACTAGTCAGATATATTCTTGTGCGGTGAATAGGGGGTGTTGAGTCCAGTTCACTGAAAAAGGAATAGGTCTTGTCTGTTACATATTGGGTTAATGGAACGGTATCTGAGCTAATTTGAAACCCTTGTTTTATGCATCACCCCACCTCACCTTTCCCGTTCAGCAGCCATAGTGTGTTTTCTAAATGTGTGACTCTGTTCTGTTTTGCAATTCAGTTCAAGTGTAGCGGTTTTTACATTCCCTCTATAAGTGATATCTTATGATAAGTGTCTTTTTCTGTGTGACTTATTTCACTTAGAATCGTCATACCTAAATCCTCTCATCGTGCTGCTTCTAGCCTTATGAAGTTGATTTCATGGCTGAGTGATATTCCATTGTACATGAGGACGACAACTTCTTTATCCATTTTTCTCTCTCCTAGGATATTTAAGGTGTAATGAAGTGAGGGTTCTTGTCAACAGAGCAGCCCTAAACTTTGGGGTGCCTGTGTCTTGCTGCTTTTTAGTTTTCCCAATTTATACGGCTATGAGTGGAAGTGCCCTATGCTCTCCAAGCTGTGTTTTTTAGATGTTTCAGAACACACCGTACACTTCTCCAGAGTGGCTTTTGGCAATTTACATCCCACCCATCAGCGTAGCAAGGCTCCCATTTCTCCATGGCCGGTCCTGCATTTCTGGTTTGGACACTTTTTTCCGCATGGCCCTTTTTCCCGCTGGGAAGCCAGACTTCTTTGGAGCGCTGATTTGCCTTTCCAGGTTGCTTGGTTGGCCAAAAAGGGCGTATGCGTTTTTTCCTGAATATATTCAGGAAAAAACGCATATGCCCTTTTTGGCCAAGGGCATCATTGTCCACGTTTTGCCGCTTTTCAGGTGCTTTCAAGGCGATTCAAATCTACCTCCTGAAATCTGTTTCCTGCAATTCTGCCTTGTTTTCAAAGCCTCTTCGTTGCCTTCCCTTAATATATTTGTGGACGAGAGTTATCATTTAAAACTCTGCAGGTTTGTGAATTGCAGTGCCCCTGAGCTCCATTTTTCAACTCGCTTTTTTGGGAGCTGGCCGCAAAAGCGCAGGATTGCTTCAGGCCCTCTTCTGGTTCTGGGGGGCAGGCTGCGCTTGTGCTTAATTCTTCTTCCTGATGGGAAAATAGAGTGACCTGTGCCTGTCCCAACACCTAGAGCTAGTCTCTCATTGGTTCCCCCTCTTCCCGTTCATCATCAGGACAAATTGCAACCTGTACGGAACAGGAGGTTAAACGTGCTGATTCTCCAAGGAGGGAGATGGCTAGTAAATCGGCTGGAATGGCGAACCCGAGCCAAGGAGATGAGAAATGAGGTGCGTTTTAGAAACCTTTCCCGATCACACGGTGTACCATCTTCTGGGTTTCTAATGCCTGTTTTCGATGTAGGAAGATGCCCTTGAACCTGGAGATTTGGGACCCATGGGATGGCTACCATGCAGTATTACTTGAAAGGGTCTGCGTTGCTCACCCAACCTCACCGTACCTCTCAGCCCCAAGAGTGTCCACCCTTATGTCTCAATCAGCTGTGGGTCTAGATATGGTCAATCCAGGTTGCATCACAGCCCCTGAACGAATTTTGTAAGAATTTCTCTCTCTTTCACTGTCTTTGTTTCACTCGTTTTGAAAAGTAATTTATTTTTATAATGGGGTTTAGCTGCTTTTCACGGCTGTGTTTATGGCGCTTTACACCCCCTTGACTCACTTACAGAGAGATATCAATACATAGGTTTGAAGATTCTTACTAGTCAGATATATTCTTGTGCGGTGAATAGGGGGTGTTGAGTCCAGTTCACTGAAAAAGGAATAGGTCTTGTCTGTTACATATTGGGTTTATGGAACGGTATCTGAGCTAATTTGAAACCCTTGTTTTATGCATCACCCCACCTCACCTTTCCCGTTCAGCAGCCATAGTGTGTTTTCTAAATATGTGACTCTGTTCTGTTTTGCAATTCAGTTCAAGTGTAGCGGTTTTTACATTCCCTCTATAAGTGATATCTTATGATAAGTGTCTTTTTCTGTGTGACTTATTTCACTTAGAATCGTCATACCTAAATCCTCTCATCGTGCTGCTTCTAGCCTTATGAAGTTGATTTCATGGCTGAGTGATATTCCATTGTACATGAGGACGACAACTTCTTTATCCATTTTTCTCTCTCCTAGGATATTTAAGGTGTAATGAAGTGAGGGTTCTTGTCAACAGAGCAGCCCTAAACTTTGGGGTGCCTGTGTCTTGCTGCTTTTTAGTTTTCCCAATTTATACGGCCATGAGTGGAAGTGCCCTATGCTCTCCAAGCTGTGTTTTTTAGATGTTTCAGAACACACCGTACACTTCTCCAGAGTGGCTGTTGGCAATTTACATCCCACCCATCAGCGTAGCAAGGCTCCCATTTCTCCATGGCCGGTCCTGCATTTCTGGTTTGGACACTTTTTTCCGCATGGCCCTTTTGCCCGCTGGGAAGCCAGACTTCTTTGGAGCGCTGATTTGCCTTTCCAGGTTGCTTGGTTGGCCAAAAAGGGCGTATGCGTTTTTTCCTGAATATATTCAGGAAAAAACGCATACGCCCTTTTTGGCCAAGGGCATCATTGTCCACGTTTTGCCGCTTTTCAGGTGCTTTCAAGGCGATTCAAATCTACCTCCTGAAATCTGTTTCCTGCAATTCTGCCTTGTTTTCAAAGCCTCTTCGTTGCCTTCCCTTAATATATTTGTGGTCGAGAGTTATCATTTAAAACTCTGCAGGTTTGTGAATTGCAGTGCCCCTGAGCTCCATTTTTCAACTCGCTTTTTTGGGAGCTGGCCGCAAAAGCGCAGGATTGCTTCAGGCCCTCTTCTGGTTCTGGGGGGCAGGCTGCGCTTGTGCTTAATTATTCTTCCTGATGGGAAAATAGAGTGACCTGTGCCTGTCCCAACACCTAGAGCTAGTCTCTCATTGGTTCCCCCTCTTCCCGTTCATCATCAGGACAAATTGCAACCTGTACGGAAAAGGAGGTTAAAGGTGCTGATTCTCCAAGGAGGGAGATGGCTAGTAAATCGGCTGGAATGGCGAACCCGAGCCAAGGAGATGAGAAATGAGGTGCGTTTTAGAAACCTTTCCCGATCACACGGTGTACCATCTTCTGGGTTTCTAATGCCTGTTTTCGATGTAGGAAGATGCCCTTGAACCTGGAGATTTGGGACCCATGGGATGGCTACCATGCAGTATTACTTGAAAGGGTCTGCGTTGCTCACCCAACCTCACCGTACCTCTCAGCCCCAAGAGTGTCCACCCTTATGTCTCAATCAGCTGTGGGTCTAGATATGGTCAATCCAGGTTGCATCACAGCCCCTGAACGAATTTTGTAAGAATTTCTCTCTCTTTCACTGTCTTTGTTTCACTAGTTTTGAAAAGTAATTTATTTTTATAATGGGGTTTAGCTGCTTTTCACGGCTGTGTTTATGGCGCTTTACACCCCCTTGACTCACTTACAGAGAGATATCAATACATAGGTTTGAAGATTCTTACTAGTCAGATATATTCTTGTGCGGTGAATAGGGGGTGTTGAGTCCAGTTCACTGAAAAAGGAATAGGTCTTGTCTGTTACATATTGGGTTTATGGAACGGTATCTGAGCTAATTTGAAACCCTTGTTTTATGCATCACCCCACCTCACCTTTCCCGTTCAGCAGCCATAGTGTGTTTTCTAAATGTGTGACTCTGTTCTGTTTTGCAATTCAGTTCAAGTGTAGCGGTTTTTACATTCCCTCTATAAGTGATATCTTATGATAAGTGTCTTTTTCTGTGTGACTTATTTCACTTAGAATCGTCATACCTAAATCCTCTCATCGTGCTGCTTCTAGCCTTATGAAGTTGATTTCATGGCTGAGTGATATTCCATTGTACATGAGGACGACAACTTCTTTATCCATTTTTCTCTCTCCTAGGATATTTAAGGTGTAATGAAGTGAGGGTTCTTGTCAACAGAGCAGCCCTAAACTTTGGGGTGCCTGTGTCTTGCTGCTTTTTAGTTTTCCCAATTTATACGGCCATGAGTGGAAGTGCCCTATGCTCTCCAAGCTGTGTTTTTTAGATGTTTCAGAACACACCGTACACTTCTCCAGAGTGGCTGTTGGCAATTTACATCCCACCCATCAGCGTAGCAAGGCTCCCATTTCTCCATGGCCGGTCCTGCATTTCTGGTTTGGACACTTTTTTCCGCATGGCCCTTTTGCCCGCTGGGAAGCCAGACTTCTTTGGAGCGCTGATTTGCCTTTCCAGGTTGCTTGGTTGGCCAAAAAGGGCGTATGCGTTTTTTCCTGAATATATTCAGGAAAAAACGCATACGCCCTTTTTGGCCAAGGGCATCATTGTCCACGTTTTGCCGCTTTTCAGGTGCTTTCAAGGCGATTCAAATCTACCTCCTGAAATCTGTTTCCTGCAATTCTGCCTTGTTTTCAAAGCCTCTTCGTTGCCTTCCCTTAATATATTTGTGGTCGAGAGTTATCATTTAAAACTCTGCAGGTTTGTGAATTGCAGTGCCCCTGAGCTCCATTTTTCAACTCGCTTTTTTGGGAGCTGGCCGCAAAAGCGCAGGATTGCTTCAGGCCCTCTTCTGGTTCTGGGGGGCAGGCTGCGCTTGTGCTTAATTATTCTTCCTGATGGGAAAATAGAGTGACCTGTGCCTGTCCCAACACCTAGAGCTAGTCTCTCATTGGTTCCCCCTCTTCCCGTTCATCATCAGGACAAATTGCAACCTGTACGGAACAGGAGGTTAAAGGTGCTGATTCTCCAAGGAGGGAGATGGCTAGTAAATCGGCTGGAATGGCGAACCCGAGCCAAGGAGATGAGAAATGAGGTGCGTTTTAGAAACCTTTCCCGATCACACGGTGTACCATCTTCTGGGTTTCTAATGCCTGTTTTCGATGTAGGAAGATGCCCTTGAACCTGGAGATTTGGGACCCATGGGATGGCTACCATGCAGTATTACTTGAAAGGGTCTGCGTTGCTCACCCAACCTCACCGTACCTCTCAGCCCCAAGAGTGTCCACCCTTATGTCTCAATCAGCTGTGGGTCTAGATATGGTCAATCCAGGTTGCATCACAGCCCCTGAACGAATTTTGTAAGAATTTCTCTCTCTTTCACTGTCTTTGTTTCACTAGTTTTGAAAAGTAATTTATTTTTATAATGGGGTTTAGCTGCTTTTCACGGCTGTGTTTATGGCGCTTTACACCCCCTTGACTCACTTACAGAGAGATATCAATACATAGGTTTGAAGATTCTTACTAGTCAGATATATTCTTGTGCGGTGAATAGGGGGTGTTGAGTCCAGTTCACTGAAAAAGGAATAGGTCTTGTCTGTTACATATTGGGTTTATGGAACGGTATCTGAGCTAATTTGAAACCCTTGTTTTATGCATCACCCCACCTCACCTTTCCCGTTCAGCAGCCATAGTGTGTTTTCTAAATGTGTGACTCTGTTCTGTTTTGCAATTCAGTTCAAGTGTAGCGGTTTTTACATTCCCTCTATAAGTGATATCTTATGATAAGTGTCTTTTTCTGTGTGACTTATTTCACTTAGAATCGTCATACCTAAATCCTCTCATCGTGCTGCTTCTAGCCTTATGAAGTTGATTTCATGGCTGAGTGATATTCCATTGTACATGAGGACGACAACTTCTTTATCCATTTTTCTCTCTCCTAGGATATTTAAGGTGTAATGAAGTGAGGGTTCTTGTCAACAGAGCAGCCCTAAACTTTGGGGTGCCTGTGTCTTGCTGCTTTTTAGTTTTCCCAATTTATACGGCCATGAGTGGAAGTGCCCTATGCTCTCCAAGCTGTGTTTTTTAGATGTTTCAGAACACACCGTACACTTCTCCAGAGTGGCTGTTGGCAATTTACATCCCACCCATCAGCGTAGCAAGGCTCCCATTTCTCCATGGCCGGTCCTGCATTTCTGGTTTGGACACTTTTTTCCGCATGGCCCTTTTGCCCGCTGGGAAGCCAGACTTCTTTGGAGCGCTGATTTGCCTTTCCAGGTTGCTTGGTTGGCCAAAAAGGGCGTATGCGTTTTTTCCTGAATATATTCAGGAAAAAACGCATACGCCCTTTTTGGCCAAGGGCATCATTGTCCACGTTTTGCCGCTTTTCAGGTGCTTTCAAGGCGATTCAAATCTACCTCCTGAAATCTGTTTCCTGCAATTCTGCCTTGTTTTCAAAGCCTCTTCGTTGCCTTCCCTTAATATATTTGTGGTCGAGAGTTATCATTTAAAACTCTGCAGGTTTGTGAATTGCAGTGCCCCTGAGCTCCATTTTTCAACTCGCTTTTTTGGGAGCTGGCCGCAAAAGCGCAGGATTGCTTCAGGCCCTCTTCTGGTTCTGGGGGGCAGGCTGCGCTTGTGCTTAATTATTCTTCCTGATGGGAAAATAGAGTGACCTGTGCCTGTCCCAACACCTAGAGCTAGTCTCTCATTGGTTCCCCCTCTTCCCGTTCATCATCAGGACAAATTGCAACCTGTACGGAAAAGGAGGTTAAAGGTGCTGATTCTCCAAGGAGGGAGATGGCTAGTAAATCGGCTGGAATGGCGAACCCGAGCCAAGGAGATGAGAAATGAGGTGCGTTTTAGAAACCTTTCCCGATCACACGGTGTACCATCTTCTGGGTTTCTAATGCCTGTTTTCGATGTAGGAAGATGCCCTTGAACCTGGAGATTTGGGACCCATGGGATGGCTACCATGCAGTATTACTTGAAAGGGTCTGCGTTGCTCACCCAACCTCACCGTACCTCTCAGCCCCAAGAGTGTCCACCCTTATGTCTCAATCAGCTGTGGGTCTAGATATGGTCAATCCAGGTTGCATCACAGCCCCTGAACGAATTTTGTAAGAATTTCTCTCTCTTTCACTGTCTTTGTTTCACTGGTTTTGAAAAGTAATTTATTTTTATAATGGGGTTTAGCTGCTTTTCACGGCTGTGTTTATGGCGCTTTACACCCCCTTGACTCACTTACAGAGAGATATCAATACATAGGTTTGAAGATTCTTACTAGTCAGATATATTCTTGTGCGGTGAATAGGGGGTGTTGAGTCCAGTTCACTGAAAAAGGAATAGGTCTTGTCTGTTACATATTGGGTTTATGGAACGGTATCTGAGCTAATTTGAAACCCTTGTTTTATGCATCACCCCACCTCACCTTTCCCGTTCAGCAGCCATAGTGTGTTTTCTAAATGTGTGACTCTGTTCTGTTTTGCAATTCAGTTCAAGTGTAGCGGTTTTTACATTCCCTCTATAAGTGATATCTTATGATAAGTGTCTTTTTCTGTGTGACTTATTTCACTTAGAATCGTCATACCTAAATCCTCTCATCGTGCTGCTTCTAGCCTTATGAAGTTGATTTCATGGCTGAGTGATATTCCATTGTACATGAGGACGACAACTTCTTTATCCATTTTTCTCTCTCCTAGGATATTTAAGGTGTAATGAAGTGAGGGTTCTTGTCAACAGAGCAGCCCTAAACTTTGGGGTGCCTGTGTCTTGCTGCTTTTTAGTTTTCCCAATTTATACGGCTATGAGTGGAAGTGCCCTATGCTCTCCAAGCTGTGTTTTTTAGATGTTTCAGAACACACCGTACACTTCTCCAGAGTGGCTGTTGGCAATTTACATCCCACCCATCAGCGTAGCAAGGCTCCCATTTCTCCATGGCCGGTCCTGCATTTCTGGTTTGGACACTTTTTTCCGCATGGCCCTTTTGCCCGCTGGGAAGCCAGACTTCTTTGGAGCGCTGATTTGCCTTTCCAGGTTGCTTGGTTGGCCAAAAAGGGCGTATGCGTTTTTTCCTGAATATATTCAGGAAAAAACGCATACGCCCTTTTTGGCCAAGGGCATCATTGTCCACGTTTTGCCGCTTTTCAGGTGCTTTCAAGGCGATTCAAATCTACCTCCTGAAATCTGTTTCCTGCAATTCTGCCTTGTTTTCAAAGCCTCTTCGTTGCCTTCCCTTAATATATTTGTGGACGAGAGTTATCATTTAAAACTCTGCAGGTTTGTGAATTGCAGTGCCCCTGAGCTCCATTTTTCAACTCGCTTTTTTGGGAGCTGGCCGCAAAAGCGCAGGATTGCTTCAGGCCCTCTTCTGGTTCTGGGGGGCAGGCTGCGCTTGTGCTTAATTCTTCTTCCTGATGGGAAAATAGAGTGACCTGTGCCTGTCCCAACACCTAGAGCTAGTCTCTCATTGGTTCCCCCTCTTCCCGTTCATCATCAGGACAAATTGCAACCTGTACGGAACAGGAGGTTAAAGGTGCTGATTCTCCAAGGAGGGAGATGGCTAGTAAATCGGCTGGAATGGCGAATCCGAGCCAAGGAGATGAGAAATGAGGTGCGTTTTAGAAACCTTTCCCGATCACACGGTGTACCATCTTCTGGGTTTCTCATGCCTGTTTTCGATGTAGGAAGATGCCCTTGAACCTGGAGATTTGGGACCCATGGGATGGCTACCATGCAGTATTACTTGAAAGGGTCTGCGTTGGCTCACCCAACCTCACCGAACCTCTCAGCCCCAAGAGTGTCCACCCTTATGTCTCAATCAGCTGTGGGTCTAGATATGGTCAATCCAGGTTGCATCACAGCCCCTCAACGAATTTTGTAAGAATTTCTCTCTCTTTCACTGTCTTTGTTTCACGGGTTTTGAAAAGTAATTTATTTTTATAATGGGGTTTAGCTGCTTTTCACGGCTGTGTTTATGCCGCTTTACACCCCCTTGACTCACTTACAGAGAGATATCAATACATAGGTTTGAAGATTCTTACTACTCAGATATATTCTTGTGCGGTGAATAGGGGGTGTTGAGTCCAGTTCACTGAAAAAGGAATAGGTCTTGTCTGTTACATATTGGGTTTATGGAACGGTATCTGAGCTAATTTGAAACCCTTGTTTTATGCATCACCCCACCTCACCTTTCCCGTTCAGCAGCCATAGTGTGTTTTCTAAATGTGTGACTCTGTTCTGTTTTGCAATTCAGTTCAAGTGTAGCGGTTTTTACATTCCCTCTAGAAGTGATATCTTATGATAAGTGTCTTTTGCTGTGTGACTTATTTCACTTAGAATCGTCGGACCTAAATCCTCTCATCGTGCTGCTTCTAGCCTTATGACGTTGATTTCATGGCTGAGTGATATTCCATTGTACCTGAGGACCACAACTTCTTTATCCATTTTTCTCTTTCCTAGGATATTTAAGGTGTAATGAAGTGGGGGTTCTTGTCAACAGAGCAGCCCTAAACTTTGGGGTGCCTGTGTCTTTCTGCTTTTTAGTTTTCCCAATTTATTCGGCCATGAGTGGAAGTGCCCTATGCTCTCCAAGCTGTGTTTTTTAGATGTTTCAGAACACACCGTACACTTCTCCAGAGTGGCTGTTGGCAATTTACATCCCACCCATCAGCGTAACAAGGCTCCCATTTCTCCATGGCCGGTCCTGCATTTCTGGTTTGGACACTTTTTTCCGCATGGCCCTTTTGCCCGCTGTGAAGCGAGACTTCTTTGGAGCACTGATTTGCCTTTCCAGGTTGCTTGGTTGGCCAAAAAGGGCGTATGCGTTTTTTCCTGAATATATTCAGAAAAAAACGCATACGCCCTTTTTGGCCAAGGGCATCATTGTCCACGTTTTGCCGCTTTTCAGGTGCTTTCAAGGCGATTCAAATCTACCTCCTGAAATCTGTTTCCTGCAATTCTGCCTTGTTTTCAAAGCCTCTTCGTTGCCTTCCCTTAATATATTTGTGGACGAGAGTTATCATTTAAAACTCTGCAGGTTTGTGAATTGCAGTGCCCCTGAGCTCCATTTTTCAACTCGCTTTTTTGGGAGCTGGCCGCAAAAGCGCAGGATTGCTTCAGGCCCTCTTCTGGTTCTGGGGGGCAGGCTGCGCTTGTGCTTAATTCTTCTTCCTGATGGGAAAATAGAGTGACCTGTGCCTGTCCCAACACCTAGAGCTAGTCTCTCATTGGTTCCCCCTCTTCCCGTTCATCATCAGGACAAATTGCAACCTGTACGGAACAGGAGGTTAAAGGTGCTGATTCTCCAAGGAGGGAGATGGCTAGTAAATCGGCTGGAATGGCGAACCCGAGCCAAGGAGATGAGAAATGAGGTGCGTTTTAGAAACCTTTCCCGATCACACGGTGTACCATCTTCTGGGTTTCTCATGCCTGTTTTCGATGTAGGAAGATGCCCTTGAACCTGGAGATTTGGGACCCATGGGATGGCTACCATGCAGTATTACTTGAAAGGGTCTGCGTTGGCTCACCCAACCTCACCGAACCTCTCAGCCCCAAGAGTGTCCACCCTTATGTCTCAATCAGCTGTGGGTCTAGATATGGTCAATCCAGGTTGCATCACAGCCCCTGAACGAATTTTGTAAGAATTTCTCTCTCTTTCACTGTCTTTGTTTCACGGGTTTTGAAAAGTAATTTATTTTTATAATGGGGTTTAGCTGCTTTTCACGGCTGTGTTTATGCCGCTTTACACCCCCTTGACTCACTTACAGAGAGATATCAATACATAGGTTTGAAGATTCTTACTACTCAGATATATTCTTGTGCGGTGAATAGGGGGTGTTGAGTCCAGTTCACTGAAAAAGGAATAGGTCTTGTCTGTTACATATTGGGTTTATGGAACGGTATCTGAGCTAATTTGAAACCCTTGTTTTATGCATCACCCCACCTCACCTTTCCCGTTCAGCAGCCATAGTGTGTTTTCTAAATGTGTGACTCTGTTCTGTTTTGCAATTCAGTTCAAGTGTAGCGGTTTTTACATTCCCTCTATAAGTGATATCTTATGATAAGTGTCTTTTGCTGTGTGACTTATTTCACTTAGAAACGTCGGACCTAAATCCTCTCATCGTGCTGCTTCTAGCCTTATGACGTTGATTTCATGGCTGAGTGATATTCCATTGTACCTGAGGACCACAACTTCTTTATCCATTTTTCTCTTTCCTAGGATATTTAAGGTGTAATGAAGTGGGGGTTCTTGTCAACAGAGCAGCCCTAAACTTTGGGGTGCCTGTGTCTTGCTGATTTTTAGTTTTCCCAATTTATACGCCCATGAGTGGAAGTGCCCTATGCTCTCCAAGCTGTGTTTTTTAGATGTTTCAGAACACACCGTACACGTCTCCAGAGTGGCTGTTGGCAATTTACATCCCACCCATCAGCATAGCAAGGCTCCCATTTCTCCATGGCCGGTCCTGCATTTCTGGTTTGGACACTTTTTTCCGCATGGCCCTTTTGCCCGCTGGGAAGCGAGACTTCTTTGGAGCGCTGATTTGCCTTTCCAGGTTGCTTGGTTGGCCAAAAAGGGCGTATGCATTTTTTCCTGAATGTATTCAGGAAAAAACGCATACGCCCTTTTTGGCCAAGGGCATCATTGTCCACGTTTTGCCGCTTTTCATGTGCTTTCAAGGCGATTCAAATCTACCTCCTGAAATCTGTTTCCTGCAATTCTGCCTTGTTTTCAAAGCCTCTTCGTTGCCTTCCCTTAATATATTTGTGGACGAGAGTTATCATTTAAAACTCTGCACGTTTGTGAATTGCAGTGCCCCTGAGCTCCATTTTTCAACTCGCTTTTTTGGGAGCTGGCCGCAAAAGCGCAGGATTGCTTCAGGCCCTCTTCTGGTTCTGGGGGGCAGGCTGCGCTTGTGCTTAATTCTTCTTCCTGATGGGAAAATAGAGTGACCTGTGCCTGTCCCAACACCTAGAGCTAGTCTCTCATTGGTTCCCCCTCTTCCCGTTCATCCTCAGGACAAATTGCAACCTGTACGGAACAGGAGGTTAAAGGTGCTGATTCTCCAAGGAGGGAGATGGCTAGTAAATCGGCTGGAATGGCGAACCCGAGCCAAGGAGATGAGAAATGAGGTGCGTTTTAGAAACCTTTCCCGATCACACGGTGTACCATCTTCTGGGTTTCTCATGCCTGTTTTCGATGTAGGAAGATGCCCTTGAACCTGGAGATTTGGGACCCATGGGATGGCTACCATGCAGTATTACTTGAAAGGGTCTGCGTTGGCTCACCCAACCTCACCGAACCTCTCAGCCCCAAGAGTGTCCACCCTTATGTCTCAATCAGCTGTGGGTCTAGATATGGTCAATCCAGGTTGCATCACAGCCCCTGAACGAATTTTGTAAGAATTTCTCTCTCTTTCACTGTCTTTGTTTCACGGGTTTCTAAAAGTAATTTATTTTTATAATGGGGTTTAGCTGCTTTTCACGGCTGTGTTTATGGCGCTTTACACCCCCTTGACTCACTTACAGAGAGATATCAATACATAGGTTTGAAGATTCTTACTACTCAGATATATTCTTGTGCGGTGAATAGGGGGTGTTGAGTCCAGTTCACTGAAAAAGGAATAGGCCTTGTCTGTTACATATTGGGTATATGGAACGGTATCTGAGCTAATTTGAAACCCTTGTTTTATGCATCACCCCACCTCACCTTTCCCGTTCAGCAGCCATAGTGTGTTTTCTAAATGTGTGACTCTGTTCTGTTTTGCAATTCAGTTCAAGTGTAGTGGTTTTTACATTCCCTCTATAAGTGATATCTTATGATAAGTGTCTTTTTCTGTGTGACTTCTTTCACTTAGAATCGTCGTACCTAAATCCACTCATCGTGCTGCTACTAGCCTTATGACGTTGATTTCATGGCTGAGTGATATTCCATTGTACATGAGGACCACAACTTCTTTATGCATTTTTCTCTCTCCTAGGATATTTAGGGTGTAATGAAGTGGGGGTTCTTGTCAACAGAGCAGCTCTAAACTTTGGAGTGCCTGTGTCTTGCTGAATTTTAGTTTTCCCAATTTATACGCCCATGAGTGGAAGTGCCCTATGCTCTCCAAGCTGTGTTTTTTAGATGTTTCAGGACACACTGTACACTTCTCCAGAGTGGCTGTTGGCAAATTACATCCCGCCCATCAGCGTAGCAAGGCTCCCATTTCTCCATGGCCGGTCCTGCATTTCTGGTTTGGACACTTTTTTCCGCATGGCCCTTTTGCCCGCTGGGAAGCGAGACTTCTTTGGAGCGCTGATTTGCCTTTCCAGGTTGCTTGGTTGGCCAAAAAGGGCGTATGCGTTTTTTCCTGAATATATTCAGGAAAAAACGCATACGCCCTTTTTGGCCAAGGGCATCATTGTCCACGTTTTGCCGCTTTTCAGGTGCTTTCAAGGCGATTCAAATCTACCTCCTGAAATCTGTTTCCTGCAATTCTGCCTTGTTTTCAAAGCCTCTTCGTTGCCTTCCCTTAATATATTTGTGGACGAGAGTTATCATTTAAAACTCTGCAGGTTTGTGAATTGCAGTGCCCCTGAGCTCCATTTTTCAACTCGCTTTTTTGGGAGCTGGCCGCAAAAGCGCAGGATTGCTTCAGGCCCTCTTCTGGTTCTGGGGGGCAGGCTGCGCTTGTGCTTAATTCTTCTTCCTGATGGGAAAATAGAGTGACCTGTGCCTGTCCCAACACCTAGAGCTAGTCTCTCATTGGTTCCCCCTCTTCCCGTTCATCCTCAGGACAAATTGCAACCTGTACGGAACAGGAGGTTAAAGGTGCTGATTCTCCAAGGAGGGAGATGGCTAGTAAATCGGCTGGAATGGCGAACCCGAGCCAAGGAGATGAGAAATGAGGTGCGTTTTAGAAACCTTTCCCGATCACACGGTGTACCATCTTCTGGGTTTCTCATGCCTGTTTTCGATGTAGGAAGATGCCCTTGAACCTGGAGATTTGGGACCCATGGGATGGCTACCATGCAGTATTACTTGAAAGGGTCTGCGTTGGCTCACCCAACCTCACCGAACCTCTCAGCCCCAAGAGTGTCCACCCTTATGTCTCAATCAGCTGTGGGTCTAGATATGGTCAATCCAGGTTGCATCACAGCCCCTGAACGAATTTTGTAAGAATTTCTCTCTCTTTCACTGTCTTTGTTTCACGGGTTTCTAAAAGTAATTTATTTTTATAATGGGGTTTAGCTGCTTTTCACGGCTGTGTTTATGGCGCTTTACACCCCCTTGACTCACTTACAGAGAGATATCAATACATAGGTTTGAAGATTCTTACTACTCAGATATATTCTTGTGCGGTGAATAGGGGGTGTTGAGTCCAGTTCACTGAAAAAGGAATAGGTCTTGTCTGTTACATATTGGGTTTATGGAACGGTATCTGAGCTAATTTGAAACCCTTGTTTTATGCATCACCCCACCTCACCTTTCCCGTTCAGCAGCCATAGTGTGTTTTCTAAATGTGTGACTCTGTTCTGTTTTGCAATTCAGTTCAAGTGTAGCGGTTTTTACATTCCCTCTATAAGTGATATCTTATGATAAGTGTCTTTTGCTGTGTGACTTATTTCACTTAGAATCGTCGGACCTAAATCCTCTCATCGTGCTGCTTCTAGCCTTATGACGTTGATTTCATGGCTGAGTGATATTCCATTGTACCTGAGGACCACAACTTCTTTATCTATTTTTCTCTTTCCTAGGATATTTAAGGTGTAATGAAGTGGGGGTTCTTGTCAACAGAGCAGCCCTAAACTTTGGGGTGCCTGTGTCTTGCTGCTTTTTAGTTTTCCCAATTTATACGGCCATGAGTGGAAGTGCCCTATGCTCTCCAAGCTGTGTTTTTTAGATGTTTCAGAACACACCGTACACTTCTCCAGAGTGGCTGTTGGCAATTTACATCCCACCCATCAGCGTAGCAAGGCTCCCATTTCTCCATGGCCGGTCCTGCATTTCTGGTTTGGACACTTTTTTCCGCATGGCCCTTTTGCCCGCTGGGAAGCGAGACTTCTTTGGAGCGCTGATTTGCCTTTCCAGGTTGCTTGGTTGGCCAAAAAGGTCGTATGCGTTTTTTCCTGAATATATTCAGGAAAAAACGCATACGCCCTTTTTGGCCAAGGGCATCATTGTCCACGTTTTGCCGCTTTTCATGTGCTTTCAAGGCGATTCAAATCTACCTCCTGAAATCAGTTTCCTGCAATTCTGCCTTGTTTTCAAAGCCTCTTCGTTGCCTTCCCTTAATATATTTGTGGACGAGAGTTATCATTTAAAACTCTGCAGGTTTGTGAATTGCAGTGCCCCTGAGCTCCATTTTTCAACTCGCTTTTTTGGGAGCTGGCCGCAAAAGCGCAGGATTGCTTCAGGCCCTCTTCTGGTTCTGGGGGGCAGGCTGCGCTTGTGCTTAATTCTTCTTCCTGATGGGAAAATAGAGTGACCTGTGCCTGTCCCAACACCTAGAGCTAGTCTCTCATTGGTTCCCCCTCTTCCCGTTCATCCTCAGGACAAATTGCAACCTGTACGGAACAGGAGGTTAAAGGTGCTGATTCTCCAAGGAGGGAGATGGCTAGTAAATCGGCTGGAATGGCGAACCTGAGCCAAGGAGATGAGAAATGAGGTGCGTTTTAGAAACCTTTCCCGATCACACGGTGTAGCATCTTCTGGGTTTCTCATGCCTGTTTTCGATGTAGGAAGATGCCCTTGAACCTGGAGATTTGGGACCCATGGGATGGCTACCATGCAGTATTACTTGAAAGGGTCTGCGTTGGCTCACCCAACCTCACCGAACCTCTCAGCCCCAAGAGTGTCCACCCTTATGTCTCAATCAGCTGTGGGTCTAGATATGGTCAATCCAGGTTGCATCACAGCCCCTGAACGAATTTTGTAAGAATTTCTCTCTCTTTCACTGTCTTTGTTTCACTGGTTTTGAAAAGTAATTTATTTTTATAATGGGGTTTAGCTGCTTTTCACGGCTGTGTTTATGCCGCTTTACACCCCCTTGACTCACTTACAGAGAGATATCAATACATAGGTTTGAAGATTCTTACTAGTCAGATATATTCTTGTGCGGTGAATAGGGGGTGTTGAGTCCAGTTCACTGAAAAAGGAATAGGTCTTGTCTGTTACATATTGGGTTTATGGAACGGTATCTGAGCTAATTTGAAACCCTTGTTTTATGCATCACCCCACCTCACCTTGCCCGTTCAGCAGCCATAGTGTGTTTTCTAAATGTGTGACTCTGTTCTGTTTTGCAATTCAGTTCAAGTGTAGCGGTTTTTACATTCCCTCTAGAAGTGATATCTTATGATAAGTGTCTTTTTCTGTGTGACTTATTTCACTTAGAATCGTCGTACCTAAATCCACTCATCGTGCTGCTACTAGCCTTATGACGTTGATTTCATGGCTGAGTGATATTCCATTGTACATGAGGACCACAACTTCTTTATGCATTTTTCTCTTTCCTAGGATATTTAGGGTGTAATGAAGTGTGGGTTCTTCTCAACAGAGCAGCTCTATACTTTGGAGTGCCTGTGTCTTGCTGCTTTTTAGTTTTCCCAATTTATACGGCCATGAGTGGAAGTGCCCTATGCTCTCCAAGCTGTGTTTTTTAGATGTTTCAGAACACACCGTACACTTCTCCAGAGTGGCTGTTGGCAATTTACATCCCACCCATCAGCGTAGCAAGGCTCCCATTTCTCCATGGCCGGTCCTGCATTTCTGGTTTGGACACTTTTTTCCGCATGGCCCTTTTGCCCGCTGGGAAGCCAGACTTCTTTGGAGCGCTGATTTGCCTTTCCAGGTTGCTTGGTTGGCCAAAAAGGGCGTATGCGTTTTTTCCTGAATGTATTCAGGAAAAAACGCATACGCCCTTTTTGGCCAAGGGCATCATTGTCCACGTTTTGCCGCTTTTCATGTGCTTTCAAGGCGATTCAAATCTACCTCCTGAAATCTGTTTCCTGCAATTCTGCCTTGTTTTCAAAGCCTCTTCGTTGCCTTCCCTTAATATATTTGTGGACGAGAGTTATCATTTAAAACTCTGCAGGTTTGTGAATTGCAGTGCCCCTGAGCTCCATTTTTCAACTCGCTTTTTTGGGAGCTGGCCGCAAAAGCGCAGGATTGCTTCAGGCCCTCTTCTGGTTCTGGGGGGCAGGCTGCGCTTGTGCTTAATTCTTCTTCCTGATGGGAAAATAGAGTGACCTGTGCCTGTCCCAACACCTAGAGCTAGTCTCTCATTGGTTCCCCCTCTTCCCGTTCATCCTCAGGACAAATTGCAACCTGTACGGAACAGGAGGTTAAAGGTGCTGATTCTCCAAGGAGGGAGATGGCTAGTAAATCGGCTGGAATGGCGAACCCGAGCCAAGGAGATGAGAAATGAGGTGCGTTTTAGAAACCTTTCCCGATCACACGGTGTACCATCTTCTGGGTTTCTCATGCCTGTTTTCGATGTAGGAAGATGCCCTTGAACCTGGAGATTTGGGACCCATGGGATGGCTACCATGCAGTATTACTTGAAAGGGTCTGCGTTGGCTCACCCAACCTCACCGAACCTCTCAGCCCCAAGAGTGTCCACCCTTATGTCTCAATCAGCTGTGGGTCTAGATATGGTCAATCCAGGTTGCATCACAGCCCCTGAACGAATTTTGTAAGAATTTCTCTCTCTTTCACTGTCTTTGTTTCACGGGTTTTGAAAAGTAATTTATTTTTATAATGGGGTTTAGCTGCTTTTCACGGCTGTGTTTATGGCGCTTTACACCCCCTTGACTCACTTACAGAGAGATATCAATACATAGGTTTGAAGATTCTTACTACTCAGATATATTCTTGTGCGGTGAATAGGGGGTGTTGAGTCCAGTTCACTGAAAAAGGAATAGGTCTTGTCTGTTACATATTGGGTTTATGGAACGGTATCTGAGCTAATTTGAAACCCTTGTTTTATGCATCACCCCACCTCACCTTGCCCGTTCAGCAGCCATAGTGTGTTTTCTAAATGTGTGACTCTGTTCTGTTTTGCAATTCAGTTCAAGTGTAGCGGTTTTTACATTCCCTCTATAAGTGATATCTTATGATAAGTGTCATTTTCTGTGTGACTTATTTCACTTAGAATCGTCGTACCTAAATCCACTCATCGTGCTTCTACTAGCCTTATGACGTTGATTTCATGGCTGAGTGATATTCCATTGTACATGAGGACCACAACTTCTTTATGCATTTTTCTCTTTCCTAGGATATTTAGGGTGTAATGAAGTGTGGGTTCTTGTCAACAGAGCAGCTCTATACTTTGGAGTGCCTGTGTCTTGCTGCTTTTTAGTTTTCCCAATTTATACGGCCATGAGTGGAAGTGCCCTATGCTCTCCAAACTGTGTTTTTTAGATGTTTCAGAACACACCGTACACTTCTCCAGAGTGGCTGTTGGCAATTTACATCCCACCCATCAGCGTAGCAAGGCTCCCATTTCTCCATGGCCGGTCCTGCATTTCTGGTTTGGACACTTTTTTCCGCATGGCCCTTTTGCCCGCTGGGAAGCGAGACTTCTTTGGAGCGCTGATTTGCCTTTCCAGGTTGCTTGGTTGGCCAAAAAGGGCGTATGCGTTTTTTCCTGAATATATTCAGGAAAAAACGCATACGCCCTTTTTGGCCAAGGGCATCATTGTCCACGTTTTGCCGCTTTTCATGTGCTTTCAAGGCGATTCGAATCTACCTCCTGAAATCTGTTTCCTGCAATTCTGCCTTGTTTTCAAAGCCTCTTCGTTGCCTTCCCTTAATATATTTGTGGACGAGAGTTATCATTTAAAACTCTGCAGGTTTGTGAATTGCAGTGCCCCTGAGCTCCATTTTTCAACTCGCTTTTTTGGGAGCTGGCCGCAAAAGCGCAGGATTGCTTCAGGCCCTCTTCTGGTTCTGGGGGGCAGGCTGCGCTTGTGCTTAATTCTTCTTCCTGATGGGAAAATAGAGTGACCTGTGCCTGTCCCAACACCTAGAGCTAGTCTCTCATTGGTTCCCCCTCTTCCCGTTCATCCTCAGGACAAATTGCAACCTGTACGGAACAGGAGGTTAAAGGTGCTGATTCTCCAAGGAGGGAGATGGCTAGTAAATCGGCTGGAATGGCGAACCCGAGCCAAGGAGATGAGAAATGAGGTGCCTTTTAGAAACCTTTCCCGATCACACGGTGTACCATCTTCTGGGTTTCTCATGCCTGTTTTCGATGTAGGAAGATGCCCTTGAACCTGGAGATTTGGGACCCATGGGATGGCTACCATGCAGTATTACTTGAAAGGGTCTGCGTTGGCTCACCCAACCTCACCGAACCTCTCAGCCCCAAGAGTGTCCACCCTTATGTCTCAATCAGCTGTGGGTCTAGATATGGTCAATCCAGGTTGCATCACAGCCCCTGAACGAATTTTGTAAGAATTTCTCTCTCTTTCACTGTCTTTGTTTCACGGGTTTTGAAAAGTAATTTATTTTTATAATGGGGTTTAGCTGCTTTTCACGGCTTTGTTTATGGCGCTTTACACCCCCTTGACTCACTTACAGAGAGATATCAATACATAGGTTTGAAGATTCTTACTAGTCAGATATATTCTTGTGCGGTGAATAGGGGGTGTTGAGTCCAGTTCACTGAAAAAGGAATAGGTCTTGTCTGTTACATATTGGGTTTATGGAACGGTATCTGAGCTAATTTGAAACCCTTGTTTTATGCATCACCCCACCTCACCTTGCCCGTTCAGCAGCCATAGTGTGTTTTCTAAATGTGTGACTCTGTTCTGTTTTGCAATTCAGTTCAAGTGTAGCGGTTTTTACATTCCCTCTAGAAGTGATATCTTATGATAAGTGTCTTTTTCTGTGTGACTTATTTCACTTAGAATCGTCGTACCTAAATCCACTCATCGTGCTGCTACTAGCCTTATGACGTTGATTTCATGGCTGAGTGATATTCCATTGTACATGAGGACCACAACTTCTTTATGCATTTTTCTCTTTCCTAGGATATTTAGGGTGTAATGAAGTGTGGGTTCTTGTCAACAGAGCAGCTCTATACTTTGGAGTGCCTGTGTCTTGCTGCTTTTTAGTTTTCCCAATTTATACGGCCATGAGTGGAAGTGCCCTATGCTCTCCAAGCTGTGTTTTTTAGGTGTTTCAGAACACACCGTACACTTCTCCAGAGTGGCTGTTGGCAATTTACATCCCACCCATCAGCGTAGCAAGGCTCCCATTTCTCCATGGCCGGTCCTGCATTTCTGGTTTGGACACTTTTTTCCGCATGGCCCTTTTGCCCGCTGGGAAGCCAGACTTCTTTGGAGCGCTGATTTGCCTTTCCAGGTTGCTTGGTTGGCCAAAAAGGGCGTATGCGTTTTTTCCTGAATATATTCAGGAAAAAACGCATACGCCCCTTTTGGCCAAGGGCATCATTGTCCACGTTTTGCCGCTTTTCATGTGCTTTCAAGGCGATTCAAATCTACCTCCTGAAATCTGTTTCCTGCAATTCTGCCTTGTTTTCAAAGCCTCTTCGTTGCCTTCCCTTAATATATTTGTGGACGAGAGTTATCATTTAAAACTCTGCAGGTTTGTGAATTGCAGTGCCCCTGAGCTCCATTTTTCAACTCGCTTTTTTGGGAGCTGGCCGCAAAAGCGCAGGATTGCTTCAGGCCCTCTTCTGGTTCTGGGGGGCAGGCTGCGCTTGTGCTTAATTCTTCTTCCTGATGGGAAAATAGAGTGACCTGTGCCTGTCCCAACACCTAGAGCTAGTCTCTCATTGGTTCCCCCTCTTCCCGTTCATCATCAGGACAAATTGCAACCTGTACGGAACAGGAGGTTAAAGGTGCTGATTCTCCAAGGAGGAAGATGGCTAGTAAATCGGCTGGAATGGCGAACCTGAGCCAAGGAGATGAGAAATGAGGTGCGTTTTAGAAACCTTTCCCGATCACACGGTGTACCATCTTCTGGGTTTCTCATGCCTGTTTTCGATGTAGGAATATGCCCTTGAACCTGGAGATTTGGGACCCATGGGATGGCTACCATGCAGTATTACTTGAAAGGGTCTGCGTTGGCTCACCCAACCTCACCGAACCTCTCAGCCCCAAGAGTGTCCACCCTTATGTCTCAATCAGCTGTGGGTCTAGATATGGTCAATCCAGGTTGCATCACAGCCCCTGAACGAATTTTGTAAGAATTTCTCTCTCTTTCACTGTTTTTGTTTCACTGGTTTTGAAAAGTAATTTATTTTTATAATGGGGTTTAGCTGCTTTTCACGGCTGTGTTTATGCCGCTTTACACCCCCTTGACTCACTTACAGAGAGATATCAATACATAGGTTTGAAGATTCTTACTAGTCAGATATATTCTTGTGCGGTGAATAGGGGGTGTTGAGTCCAGTTCACTGAAAAAGGAATAGGTCTTGTCTGTTACATATTGGGTTTATGGAACGGTATCTGAGCTAATTTGAAACCCTTGTTTTATGCATCACCCCACCTCACCTTGCCCGTTCAGCAGCCATAGTGTGTTTTCTAAATGTGTGACTCTGTTCTGTTTTGCAATTCAGTTCAAGTGTAGCGGTTTTTACATTCCCTCTAGAAGTGATATCTTATGATAAGTGTCTTTTTCTGTGTGACTTATTTCACTTAGAATCGTCGTACCTAAATCCACTCATCGTGCTGCTACTAGCCTTATGACGTTGATTTCATGGCTGAGTGATATTCCATTGTACATGAGGACCACAACTTCTTTATGCATTTTTCTCTTTCCTAGGATATTTAGGGTGTAATGAAGTGTGGGTTCTTGTCAACAGAGCAGCTCTATACTTTGGAGTGCCTGTGTCTTGCTGCTTTTTAGTTTTCCCAATTTATACGGCCATGAGTGGAAGTGCCCTATGCTCTCCAAGCTGTGTTTTTAGATGTTTCAGAACACACCGTACACTTCTCCAGAGTGGCTGTTGGCAATTTACATCCCACCCATCAGCGTAGCAAGGCTCCCATTTCTCCATGGCCGGTCCTGCATTTCTGGTTTGGACACTTTTTTCCGCATGGCCCTTTTGCCCGCTGGGAAGCCAGACTTCTTTGGAGCGCTGATTTGCCTTTCCAGGTTGCTTGGTTGGCCAAAAAGGGTGTATGCGTTTTTTCCTGAATATATTCAGGAAAAAACGCATACGCCCTTTTTGGCCAAGGGCATCATTGTCCACGTTTTGCCGATTTTCATGTGCTTTCAAGGCGATTCAAATCTACCTCCTGAAATCTGTTTCCTGCAATTCTGCCTTGTTTTCAAAGCCTCTTCGTTGCCTTCCCTTAATATATTTGTGGACGAGAGTTATCATTTAAAACTCTGCAGGTTTGTGAATTGCAGTGCCCCTGAGCTCCATTTTTCAACTCGCTTTTTTGGGAGCTGGCCGCAAAAGCGCAGGATTGCTTCAGGCCCTCTTCTGGTTCTGGGGGGCAGGCTGCGCTTGTGCTTAATTCTTCTTCCTGATGGGAAAATAGAGTGACCTGTGCCTGTCCCAACACCTAGAGCTAGTCTCTCATTGGTTCCCCCTCTTCCCGTTCATCCTCAGGACAAATTGCAACCTGTACGGAACAGGAGGTTAAAGGTGCTGATTCTCCAAGGAGGGAGATGGCTAGTAAATCGGCTGGAATGGCGAACCCGAGCCAAGGAGATGAGAAATGAGGTGCGTTTTAGAAACCTTTCCCGATCACACGGTGTACCATCTTCTGGGTTTCTCATGCCTGTTTTCGATGTAGGAAGATGCCCTTGAACCTGGAGATTTGGGACCCATGGGATGGCTACCATGCAGTATTACTTGAAAGGGTCTGCGTTGGCTCACCCAACCTCACCGAACCTCTCAGCCCCAAGAGTGTCCACCCTTATGTCTCAATCAGCTGTGGGTCTAGATATGGTCAATCCAGGTTGCATCACAGCCCCTGAACGAATTTTGTAAGAATTTCTCTCTCTTTCACTGTCTTTGTTTCACGGGTTTTGAAAAGTAATTTATTTTTATAATGGGGTTTAGCTGCTTTTCACGGCTGTGTTTATGGCGCTTTACACCCCCTTGACTCACTTACAGAGAGATATCAATACATAGGTTTGAAGATTCTTACTAGTCAGATATATTCTTGTGCGGTGAATAGGGGGTGTTGAGTCCAGTTCACTGAAAAAGGAATAGGTCTTGTCTGTTACATATTGGGTTTATGGAACGGTATCTGAGCTAATTTGAAACCCTTGTTTTATGCATCACCCCACCTCACCTTGCCCGTTCAGCAGCCATAGTGTGTTTTCTAAATGTGTGACTCTGTTCTGTTTTGCAATTCAGTTCAAGTGTAGCGGTTTTTACATTCCCTCTAGAAGTGATATCTTATGATAAGTGTCTTTTTCTGTGTGACTTATTTCACTTAGAATCGTCGTACCTAAATCCACTCATCGTGCTGCTACTAGCCTTATGACGTTGATTTCATGGCTGAGTGATATTCCATTGTACATGAGGACCACAACTTCTTTATGCATTTTTCTCTTTCCTAGGATATTTAGGGTGTAATGAAGTGTGGGTTCTTGTCAACAGAGCAGCTCTATACTTTGGAGTGCCTGTGTCTTGCTGCTTTTTAGTTTTCCCAATTTATACGGCCATGAGTGGAAGTGCCCTATGCTCTCCAAGCTGTGTTTTTTAGATGTTTCAGAACACACCGTACACTTCTCCAGAGTGGCTGTTGGCAATTTACATCCCACCCATCAGCGTAGCAAGGCTCCCATTTCTCCATGGCCGGTCCTGCATTTCTGGTTTGGACACTTTTTTCCGCATGGCCCTTTTGCCCGCTGGGAAGCCAGACTTCTTTGGAGCGCTGATTTGCCTTTCCAGGTTGCTTGGTTGGCCAAAAAGGGCGTATGCGTTTTTTCCTGAATATATTCAGGAAAAAACGCATACGCCCCTTTTGGCCAAGGGCATCATTGTCCACGTTTTGCCGCTTTTCATGTGCTTTCAAGGCGATTCAAATCTACCTCCTGAAATCTGTTTCCTGCAATTCTGCCTTGTTTTCAAAGCCTCTTCGTTGCCTTCCCTTAATATATTTGTGGACGAGAGTTATCATTTAAAACTCTGCAGGTTTGTGAATTGCAGTGCCCCTGAGCTCCATTTTTCAACTCGCTTTTTTGGGAGCTGGCCGCAAAAGCGCAGGATTGCTTCAGGCCCTCTTCTGGTTCTGGGGGGCAGGCTGCGCTTGTGCTTAATTCTTCTTCCTGATGGGAAAATAGAGTGACCTGTGCCTGTCCCAACACCTAGAGCTAGTCTCTCATTGGTTCCCCCTCTTCCCGTTCATCATCAGGACAAATTGCAACCTGTACAGAACAGGAGGTTAAAGGTGCTGATTCTCCAAGGAGGAAGATGGCTAGTAAATCGGCTGGAATGGCGAACCTGAGCCAAGGAGATGAGAAATGAGGTGCGTTTTAGAAACCTTTCCCGATCACACGGTGTACCATCTTCTGGGTTTCTCATGCCTGTTTTCGATGTAGGAAGATGCCCTTGAACCTGGAGATTTGGGACCCATGGGATGGCTACCATGCAGTATTACTTGAAAGGGTCTGCGTTGGCTCACCCAACCTCACCGAACCTCTCAGCCCCAAGAGTGTCCACCCTTATGTCTCAATCAGCTGTGGGTCTAGATATGGTCAATCCAGGTTGCATCACAGCCCCTGAACGAATTTTGTAAGAATTTCTCTCTCTTTCACTGTTTTTGTTTCACTGGTTTTGAAAAGTAATTTATTTTTATAATGGGGTTTAGCTGCTTTTCACGGCTGTGTTTATCGCGCTTTACACCCCCTTGACTCACTTACAGAGAGATATCAATACATAGGTTTGAAGATTCTTACTAGTCAGATATATTCTTGTGCGGTGAATAGGGGGTGTTGAGTCCAGTTCACTGAAAAAGGAATAGGTCTTGTCTGTTACATATTGGGTTTATGGAACGGTATCTGAGCTAATTTGAAACCCTTGTTTTATGCATCACCCCACCTCACCTTGCCCGTTCAGCAGCCATAGTGTGTTTTCTAAATGTGTGACTCTGTTCTGTTTTGCAATTCAGTTCAAGTGTAGCGGTTTTTACATTCCCTCTAGAAGTGATATCTTATGATAAGTGTCTTTTTCTGTGTGACTTATTTCACTTAGAATCGTCGTACCTAAATCCACTCATCGTGCTGCTACTAGCCTTATGACGTTGATTTCATGTCTGAGTGATATTCCATTGTACATGAGGACCACAACTTCTTTATGCATTTTTCTCTTTCCTAGGATATTTAGGGTGTAATGAAGTGTGGGTTCTTGTCAACAGAGCAGCTCTATACTTTGGAGTGCCTGTGTCTTCCTGCTTTTTAGTTTTCCCAATTTATACGGCCATGAGTGGAAGTGCCCTATGCTCTCCAAGCTGTGTTTTTTAGATGTTTCAGAACACACCGTACACTTCTCCAGAGTGGCTGTTGGCAATTTACATCCCACCCATCAGCGTAGCAAGGCTCCCATTTCTCCATGGCCGGTCCTGCATTTCTGGTTTGGACACTTTTTTCCGCATGGCCCTTTTGCCCGCTGGGAAGCGAGACTTCTTTGGAGCGCTGATTTGCCTTTCCAGGTTGCTTGGTTGGCCAAAAAGGGCGTATGCGTTTTTTCCTGAATGTATTCAGGAAAAAACGCATACGCCCTTTTTGGCCAAGGGCATCATTGTCCACGTTTTGCCGCTTTTCATGTGCTTTCAAGGCGATTCAAATCTACCTCCTGAAATCTGTTTCCTGCAATTCTGCCTTGTTTTCAAAGCCTCTTCGTTGCCTTCCCTTAATATATTTGTGGACGAGAGTTATCATTTAAAACTCTGCAGGTTTGTGAATTGCAGTGCCCCTGAGCTCCATTTTTCAACTCGCTTTTTTGGGAGCTGGCCGCAAAAGCGCAGGATTGCTTCAGGCCCTCTTCTGGTTCTGGGGGGCAGGCTGCGCTTGTGCTTAATTCTTCTTCCTGATGGGAAAATAGAGTGACCTGTGCCTGTCCCAACACCTAGAGCTAGTCTCTCATTGGTTCCCCCTCTTCCCGTTCATCCTCAGGACAAATTGCAACCTGTACGGAACAGGAGGTTAAAGGTGCTGATTCTCCAAGGAGGGAGATGGCTAGTAAATCGGCTGGAATGGCGAACCCGAGCCAAGGAGATGAGAAATGAGGTGCGTTTTAGAAACCTTTCCCGATCACACGGTGTACCATCTTCTGGGTTTCTCATGCCTGTTTTCGATGTAGGAAGATGCCCTTGAACCTGGAGATTTGGGACCCATGGGATGGCTACCATGCAGTATTACTTGAAAGGGTCTGCGTTGGCTCACCCAACCTCACCGAACCTCTCAGCCCCAAGAGTGTCCACCCTTATGTCTCAATCAGCTGTGGGTCTAGATATGGTCAATCCAGGTTGCATCACAGCCCCTGAACGAATTTTGTAAGAATTTCTCTCTCTTTCACTGTCTTTGTTTCACGGGTTTTGAAAAGTAATTTATTTTTATAATGGGGTTTAGCTGCTTTTCACGGCTGTGTTTATGGCGCTTTACACCCCCTTGACTCACTTACAGAGAGATATCAATACATAGGTTTGAAGATTCTTACTACTCAGATATATTCTTGTGCGGTGAATAGGGGGTGTTGAGTCCAGTTCACTGAAAAAGGAATAGGTCTTGTCTGTTACATATTGGGTTTATGGAACGGTATCTGAGCTAATTTGAAACCCTTGTTTTATGCATCACCCCACCTCACCTTTCCCGTTCAGCAGCCATAGTGTGTTTTCTATATGTGTGACTCTGTTCTGTTTTGCAATTCAGTTCAAGTGTAGCGGTTTTTACATTCCCTCTATAAGTGATATCTTATGATAAGTGTCTTTTTCTGTGTGACTTATTTCACTTAGAATCGTCGTACCTAAATCCACTCATCGTGCTGCTACTAGCCTTATGACGTTGATTTCATGGCTGAGTGATATTCCATTGTACATGAGGACCACAACTTCTTTATGCATTTTTCTCTTTCCTAGGATATTTAGGGTGTAATGAAGTGTGGGTTCTTGTCAACAGAGCAGCTCTATACTTTGGAGTGCCTGTGTCTTGCTGCTTTTTAGTTTTCCCAATTTATACGGCCATGAGTGGAAGTGCCCTATGCTCTCCAAGCTGTGTTTTTTAGATGTTTCAGAACACACCGTACACTTCTCCAGAGTGGCTGTTGGCAATTTACATCCCACCCATCAGCGTAGCAAGGCTCCCATTTCTCCATGGCCGGTCCTGCATTTCTGGTTTGGACACTTTTTTCCGCATGGCCCTTTTGCCCGCTGGGAAGCCAGACTTCTTTGGAGCGCTGATTTGCCTTTCCAGGTTGCTTGGTTGGCCAAAAAGGGCGTATGCGTTTTTTCCTGAATATATTCAGGAAAAAACGCATACGCCCTTTTTGGCCAAGGGCATCATTGTCCACGTTTTGCCGCTTTTCATGTGCTTTCAAGGCGATTCAAATCTACCTCCTGAAATCTGTTTCCTGCAATTCTGCCTTGTTTTCAAAGCCTCTTCGTTGCCTTCCCTTAATATATTTGTGGACGAGAGTTATCATTTAAAACTCTGCAGGTTTGTGAATTGCAGTGCCCCTGAGCTCCATTTTTCAACTCGCTTTTTTGGGAGCTGGCCGCAAAAGCGCAGGATTGCTTCAGGCCCTCTTCTGGTTCTGGGGGGCAGGCTGCGTTTGTGCTTAATTCTTCTTCCTGATGGGAAAATAGAGTGACCTGTGCCTGTCCCAACACCTAGAGCTAGTCTCTCATTGGTTCCCCCTCTTCCCGTTCATCCTCAGGACAAATTGCAACCTGTACGGAACAGGAGGTTAAAGGTGCTGATTCTCCAAGGAGGGAGATGGCTAGTAAATCGGCTGGAATGGCGAACCCGAGCCAAGGAGATGAGAAATGAGGTGCGTTTTAGAAACCTTTCCCGATCACACGGTGTACCATCTTCTGGGTTTCTCATGCCTGTTTTCGATGTAGGAAGATGCCCTTGAACCTGGAGATTTGGGACCCATGGGATGGCTACCATGCAGTATTACTTGAAAGGGTCTGCGTTGGCTCACCCAACCTCACCGAACCTCTCAGCCCCAAGAGTGTCCACCCTTATGTCTCAATCAGCTGTGGGTCTAGATATGGTCAATCCAGGTTGCATCACAGCCCCTGAACGAATTTTGTAAGAATTTCTCTCTCTTTCACTGTCTTTGTTTCACTGGTTTTGAAAAGTAATTTATTTTTATAATGGGGTTTAGCTGCTTTTCACGGCTGTGTTTATGCCGCTTTACACCCCCTTGACTCACTTACAGAGAGATATCAATACATAGGTTTGAAGATTCTTACTAGTCAGATATATTCTTGTGCGGTGAATAGGGGGTGTTGAGTCCAGTTCACTGAAAAAGGAATAGGTCTTGTCTGTTACATATTGGGTTTATGGAACGGTATCTGAGCTAATTTGAAACCCTTGTTTTATGCATCACCCCACCTCACCTTGCCCGTTCAGCAGCCATAGTGTGTTTTCTAAATGTGTGACTCTGTTCTGTTTTGCAATTCAGTTCAAGTGTAGCGGTTTTTACATTCCCTCTAGAAGTGATATCTTATGATAAGTGTCTTTTTCTGTGTGACTTATTTCACTTAGAATCGTCGTACCTAAATCCACTCATCGTGCTGCTACTAGCCTTATGACGTTGATTTCATGGCTGAGTGATATTCCATTGTACATGAGGACCACAACTTCTTTATGCATTTTTCTCTTTCCTAGGATATTTAGGGTGTAATGAAGTGTGGGTTCTTGTCAACAGAGCAGCTCTATACTTTGGAGTGCCTGTGTCTTCCTGCTTTTTAGTTTTCCCAATTTATACGGCCATGAGTGGAAGTGCCCTATGCTCTCCAAGCTGTGTTTTTTAGATGTTTCAGAACACACCGTACACTTCTCCAGAGTGGCTGTTGGCAATTTACATCCCACCCATCAGCGTAGCAAGGCTCCCATTTCTCCATGGCCGGTCCTGCATTGCTGGTTTGGACACTTTTTTCCGCATGGCCCTTTTGCCCGCTGGGAAGCCAGACTTCTTTGGAGCGCTGATTTGCCTTTCCAGGTTGCTTGGTTGGCCAAAAAGGGCGTATGCGTTTTTTCCTGAATATATTCAGGAAAAAACGCATACGCCCCTTTTGGCCAAGGGCATCATTGTCCACGTTTTGCCGCTTTTCATGTGCTTTCAAGGCGATTCAAATCTACCTCCTGAAATCTGTTTCCTGCAATTCTGCCTTGTTTTCAAAGCCTCTTCGTTGCCTTCCCTTAATATATTTGTGGACGAGAGTTATCATTTAAAACTCTGCAGGTTTGTGAATTGCAGTGCCCCTGAGCTCCATTTTTCAACTCGCTTTTTTGGGAGCTGGCCGCAAAAGCGCAGGATTGCTTCAGGCCCTCTTCTGGTTCTGGGGGGCAGGCTGCGCTTGTGCTTAATTCTTCTTCCTGATGGGAAAATAGAGTGACCTGTGCCTGTCCCAACACCTAGAGCTAGTCTCTCATTGGTTCCCCCTCTTCCCGTTCATCATCAGGACAAATTGCAACCTGTACGGAACAGGAGGTTAAAGGTGCTGATTCTCCAAGGAGGAAGATGGCTAGTAAATCGGCTGGAATGGCGAACCCGAGCCAAGGAGATGAGAAATGAGGTGTGTTTTAGAAACCTTTCCCGATCACATGGTGTACCATCTTCTGGGTTTCTCATGCCTGTTTTCGATGTAGGAAGATGCCCTTGAACCTGGAGATTTGGGACCCATGGGATGTCTACCATGCAGTATTACTTGAAAGGGTCTGCGTTGGCTCACCCAACCTCACCGAACCTCTCAGCCCCAAGAGTGTCCACCCTTATGTCTCAATCAGCTGTGGGTCTAGATATGGTCAATCCAGGTTGCATCACAGCCCCTGAACGAATTTTGTAAGAATTTCTCTCTCTTTCACTGTCTTTGTTTCACTGGTTTTGAAAAGTAATTTATTTTTATAATGGGGTTTAGCTGCTTTTCACGGCTGTGTTTATGGCGCTTTACACCCCCTTGACTCACTTACAGAGAGATATCAATACATAGGTTTGAAGATTCTTACTAGTCAGATATATTCTTGTGCGGTGAATAGGGGGTGTTGAGTCCAGTTCACTGAAAAAGGAATAGGTCTTGTCTGTTACATATTGGGTTTATGGAACGGTATCTGAGCTAATTTGAAACCCTTGTTTTATGCATCACCCCACCTCACCTTGCCCGTTCAGCAGCCATAGTGTGTTTTCTAAATGTGTGACTCTGTTCTGTTTTGCAATTCAGTTCAAGTGTAGCGGTTTTTACATTCCCTCTAGAAGTGATATCTTATGATAAGTGTCTTTTTCTGTGTGACTTATTTCACTTAGAATCGTCGTACCTAAATCCACTCATCGTGCTGCTACTAGCCTTATGACGTTGATTTCATGGCTGAGTGATATTCCATTGTACATGAGGACCACAACTTCTTTATGCATTTTTCTCTTTCCTAGGATATTTAGGGTGTAATGAAGTGTGGGTTCTTGTCAACAGAGCAGCTCTATACTTTGGAGTGCCTGTGTCTTGCTGCTTTTTAGTTTTCCCTATTTATACGGCCATGAGTGGAAGTGCCCTATGCTCTCCAAGCTGTGTTTTTTAGATGTTTCAGAACACACCGTACACTTCTCCAGAGTGGCTGTTGGCAATTTACATCCCACCCATCAGCGTAGCAAGGCTCCCATTTCTCCATGGCCGGTCCTGCATTTCTGGTTTGGACACTTTTTTCCGCATGGCCCTTTTGCCCGCTGGGAAGCCAGACTTCTTTGGAGCGCTGATTTGCCTTTCCAGGTTGCTTGGTTGGCCAAAAAGGGCGTATGCGTTTTTTCCTGAATATATTCAGGAAAAAACGCATACGCCCCTTTTGGCCAAGGGCATCATTGTCCACGTTTTGCCGCTTTTCATGTGCTTTCAAGGCGATTCAAATCTACCTCCTGAAATCTGTTTCCTGCAATTCTGCCTTGTTTTCAAAGCCTCTTCGTTGCCTTCCCTTAATATATTTGTGGACGAGAGTTATCATTTAAAACTCTGCAGGTTTGTGAATTGCAGTGCCCCTGAGCTCCATTTTTCAACTCGCTTTTTTGGGAGCTGGCCGCAAAAGCGCAGGATTGCTTCAGGCCCTCTTCTGGTTCTGGGGGGCAGGCTGCGCTTGTGCTTAATTCTTCTTCCTGATGGGAAAATAGAGTGACCTGTGCCTGTCCCAACACCTAGAGCTAGTCTCTCATTGGTTCCCCCTCTTCCCGTTCATCCTCAGGACAAATTGCAACCTGTACGGAACAGGAGGTTAAAGGTGCTGATTCTCCAAGGAGGAAGATGGCTAGTAAATCGGCTGGAATGGCGAACCCGAGCCAAGGAGATGAGAAATGAGGTGCGTTTTAGAAACCTTTCCCGATCACACGGTGTACCATCTTCTGGGTTTCTCATGCCTGTTTTCGATGTAGGAAGATGCCCTTGAACCTGGAGATTTGGGACCCATGGGATGTCTACCATGCAGTATTACTTGAAAGGGTCTGCGTTGGCTCACCCAACCTCACCGAACCTCTCAGCCCCAAGAGTGTCCACCCTTATGTCTCAATCAGCTGTGGGTCTAGATATGGTCAATCCAGGTTGCATCACAGCCCCTGAACGAATTTTGTAAGAATTTCTCTCTCTTTCACTGTCTTTGTTTCACTGGTTTTGAAAAGTAATTTATTTTTATAATGGGGTTTAGCTGCTTTTCATGGCTGTGTTTATGGCGCTTTACACCCCCTTGACTCACTTACAGAGAGATATCAATACATAGGTTTGAAGATTCTTACTAGTCAGATATATTCTTGTGCGGTGAATAGGGGGTGTTGAGTCCAGTTCACTGAAAAAGGAATAGGTCTTGTCTGTTACATATTGGGTTTATGGAACGGTATCTGAGCTAATTTGAAACCCTTGTTTTATGCATCACCCCACCTCACCTTGCCCGTTCAGCAGCCATAGTGTGTTTTCTAAATGTGTGACTCTGTTCTGTTTTGCAATTCAGTTCAAGTGTAGCGGTTTTTACATTCCCTCTAGAAGTGATATCTTATGATAAGTGTCTTTTTCTGTGTGACTTATTTCACTTAGAATCGTCGTACCTAAATCCACTCATCGTGCTGCTACTAGCCTTATGACGTTGATTTCATGGCTGAGTGATATTCCATTGTACATGAGGACCACAACTTCTTTATGCATTTTGCTCTTTCCTAGGATATTTAGGGTGTAATGAAGTGTGGGTTCTTGTCAACAGAGCAGCTCTATACTTTGGAGTGCCTGTGTCTTGCTGCTTTTTAGTTTTCCCAATTTATACGGCCATGAGTGGAAGTGCCCTATGCTCTCCAAGCTGTGTTTTTTAGATGTTTCAGAACACACCGTACACTTCTCCAGAGTGGCTGTTGGCAATTTACATCCCACCCATCAGCGTAGCAAGGCTCCCATTTCTCCATGGCCGGTCCTGCATTTCTGGTTTGGACACTTTTTTCCGCATGGCCCTTTTGCCCGCTGGGAAGCCAGACTTCTTTGGAGCGCTGATTTGCCTTTCCAGGTTGCTTGGTTGGCCAAAAAGGGCGTATGCGTTTTTTCCTGAATGTATTCAGGAAAAAACGCATACGCCCTTTTTGGCCAAGGGCATCATTGTCCACGTTTTGCCGCTTTTCATGTGCTTTCAAGGCGATTCAAATCTACCTCCTGAAATCTGTTTCCTGCAATTCTGCCTTGTTTTCAAAGCCTCTTCGTTGCCTTCCCTTAATATATTTGTGGACGAGAGTTATCATTTAAAACTCTGCAGGTTTGTGAATTGCAGTGCCCCTGAGCTCCATTTTTCAACTCGATTTTTGGGAGCTGGCCGCAAAAGCGCAGGATTGCGTCAGGCCCTCTTCTGGTTCTGGGGGGCAGGCTGCGCTTGTGCTTAATTCTTCTTCCTGATGGGAAAATAGAGTGACCTGTGCCTGTCCCAACACCTAGAGCTAGTCTCTCATTGGTTCCCCCTCTTCCCGTTCATCCTCAGGACAAATTGCAACCTGTACGGAACAGGAGGTTAAAGGTGCTGATTCTCCAAGGAGGGAGATGGCTAGTAAATCGGCTGGAATGGCGAACCCGAGCCAAGGAGATGAGAAATGAGGTGCGTTTTAGAAACCTTTCCCGATCACACGGTGTACCATCTTCTGGGTTTCTCATGCCTGTTTTCGATGTAGGAAGATGCCCTTGAACCTGGAGATTTGGGACCCATGGGATGGCTACCATGCAGTATTACTTGAAAGGGTCTGCGTTGGCTCACCCAACCTCACCGAACCTCTCAGCCCCAAGAGTGTCCACCCTTATGTCTCAATCAGCTGTGGGTCTAGATATGGTCAATCCAGGTTGCATCACAGCCCCTGAACGAATTTTGTAAGAATTTCTCTCTCTTTCACTGTCTTTGTTTCACTGGTTTTGAAAAGTAATTTATTTTTATAATGGGGTTTAGCTGCTTTTCACGGCTGTGTTTATGGCGCTTTACACCCCCTTGACTCACTTACAGAGAGATATCAATACATAGGTTTGAAGATTCTTACTAGTCAGATATATTCTTGTGCGGTGAATAGGGGGTGTTGAGTCCAGTTCACTGAAAAAGGAATAGGTCTTGTCTGTTACATATTGGGTTTATGGAACGGTATCTGAGCTAATTTGAAACCCTTGTTTTATGCATCACCCCACCTCACCTTGCCCGTTCAGCAGCCATAGTGTGTTTTCTAAATGTGTGACTCTGTTCTGTTTTGCAATTCAGTTCAAGTGTAGCGGTTTTTACATTCCCTCTAGAAGTGATATCTTATGATAAGTGTCTTTTTCTGTGTGACTTATTTCACTTAGAATCGTCGTACCTAAATCCACTCATCGTGCTGCTACTAGCCTTATGACGTTGATTTCATGGCTGAGTGATATTCCATTGTACATGAGGACCACAACTTCTTTATGCATTTTTCTCTTTCCTAGGATATTTAGGGTGTAATGAAGTGTGGGTTCTTGTCAACAGAGCAGCTCTATACTTTGGAGTGCCTGTGTCTTGCTGCTTTTTAGTTTTCCCAATTTATACGGCCATGAGTGGAAGTGCCCTATGCTCTCCAAGCTGTGTTTTTTAGATGTTTCAGAACACACCGTACACTTCTCCAGAGTGGCTGTTGGCAATTTACATCCCACCCATCAGCGTAGCAAGGCTCCCATTTCTCCATGGCCGGTCCTGCATTTCTGGTTTGGACACTTTTTTCCGCATGGCCCTTTTGCCCGCTGGGAAGCCAGACTTCTTTGGAGCGCTGATTTGCCTTTCCAGGTTGCTTGGTTGGCCAAAAAGGGCGTATGCGTTTTTTCCTGAATATATTCAGGAAAAAACGCATACGCCCCTTTTGGCCAAGGGCATCATTGTCCACGTTTTGCCGCTTTTCATGTGCTTTCAAGGCGATTCAAATCTACCTCCTGAAATCTGTTTCCTGCAATTCTGCCTTGTTTTCAAAGCCTCTTCGTTGCCTTCCCTTAATATATTTGTGGACGAGAGTTATCATTCAAAACTCTGCAGGTTTGTGAATTGCAGTGCCCCTGAGCTCCATTTTTCAACTCGCTTTTTTGGGAGCTGGCCGCAAAAGCGCAGGATTGCTTCAGGCCCTCTTCTGGTTCTGGGGGGCAGGCTGCGCTTGTGCTTAATTCTTCTTCCTGATGGGAAAATAGAGTGACCTGTGCCTGTCCCAACACCTAGAGCTAGTCTCTCATTGGTTCCCCCTCTTCCCGTTCATCCTCAGGACAAATTGCAACCTGTACGGAACAGGAGGTTAAAGGTGCTGATTCTCCAAGGAGGGAGATGGCTAGTAAATCGGCTGGAATGGCGAACCCGAGCCAAGGAGATGAGAAATGAGGTGCGTTTTAGAAACCTTTCCCGATCACACGGTGTACCATCTTCTGGGTTTCTCATGCCTGTTTTCGATGTAGGAAGATGCCCTTGAACCTGGAGATTTGGGACCCATGGGATGGCTACCATGCAGTATTACTTGAAAGGGTCTGCGTTGGCTCACCCAACCTCACCGAACCTCTCAGCCCCAAGAGTGTCCACCCTTATGTCTCAATCAGCTGTGGGTCTAGATATGGTCAATCCAGGTTGCATCACAGCCCCTGAACGAATTTTGTAAGAATTTCTCTCTCTTTCACTGTCTTTGTTTCACTGGTTTTGAAAAGTAATTTATTTTTATAATGGGGTTTAGCTGCCTTTCACGGCTGTGTTTATGGCGCTTTACACCCCCTTGACTCACTTACAGAGAGATATCAATACATAGGTTTGAAGATTCTTACTAGTCAGATATATTCTTGTGCGGTGAATAGGGGGTGTTGAGTCCAGTTCACTGAAAAAGGAATAGGTCTTGTCTGTTACATATTGGGTTTATGGAACGGTATCTGAGCTAATTTGAAACCCTTGTTTTATGCATCACCCCACCTCACCTTGCCCGTTCAGCAGCCATAGTGTGTTTTCTAAATGTGTGACTCTGTTCTGTTTTGCAATTCAGTTCAAGTGTAGCGGTTTTTACATTCCCTCTAGAAGTGATATCTTATGATAAGTGTCTTTTTCTGTGTGACTTATTTCACTTAGAATCGTCGTACCTAAATCCACTCATCGTGCTGCTACTAGCCTTATGACGTTGATTTCATGGCTGAGTGATATTCCATTGTACATGAGGACCACAACTTCTTTATGCATTTTTCTCTTTCCTAGGATATTTAGGGTGTAATGAAGTGTGGGTTCTTGTCAACAGAGCAGCTCTATACTTTGGAGTGCCTGTGTCTTGCTGCTTTTTAGTTTTCCCAATTTATACGGCCATGAGTGGAAGTGCCCTATGCTCTCCAAGCTGTGTTTTTTAGATGTTTCAGAACACACCGTACACTTCTCCAGAGTGGCTGTTGGCAATTTACATCCCACCCATCAGCGTAGCAAGGCTCCCATTTCTCCATGGCCGGTCCTGCATTTCTGGTTTGGACACTTTTTTCCGCATGGCCCTTTTGCCCGCTGGGAAGCCAGACTTCTTTGGAGCGCTGATTTGCCTTTCCAGGTTGCTTGGTTGGCCAAAAAGGGCGTATGCGTTTTTTCCTGAATATATTCAGGAAAAAACGCATACGCCCCTTTTGGCCAAGGGCATCATTGTCCACGTTTTGCCGCTTTTCATGTGCTTTCAAGGCGATTCAAATCTACCTCCTGAAATCTGTTTCCTGCAATTCTGCCTTGTTTTCAAAGCCTCTTCGTTGCCTTCCCTTAATATATTTGTGGACGAGAGTTATCATTTAAAACTCTGCAGGTTTGTGAATTGCAGTGCCCCTGAGCTCCATTTTTCAACTCGCTTTTTTGGGAGCTGGCTGCAAAAGCGCAGGATTGCTTCAGGCCCTCTTCTGGTTCTGGGGGGCAGGCTGCGCTTGTGCTTAATTCTTCTTCCTGATGGGAAAATAGAGTGACCTGTGCCTGTCCCAACACCTAGAGCTAGTCTCTCATTGGTTCCCCCTCTTCCCGTTCATCCTCAGGACAAATTGCAACCTGTACGGAACAGGAGGTTAAAGGTGCTGATTCTCCAAGGAGGGAGATGGCTAGTAAATCGGCTGGAATGGCGAACCCGAGCCAAGGAGATGAGAAATGAGGTGCGTTTTAGAAACCTTTCCCGATCACACGGTGTACCATCTTCTGGGTTTCTCATGCCTGTTTTCGATGTAGGAAGATGCCCTTGAACCTGGAGATTTGGGACCCATGGGATGGCTACCATGCAGTATTACTTGAAAGGGTCTGCGTTGGCTCACCCAACCTCACCGAACCTCTCAGCCCCAAGAGTGTCCACCCTTATGTCTCAATCAGCTGTGGGTCTAGATATGGTCAATCCAGGTTGCATCACAGCCCCTGAACGAATTTTGTAAGAATTTCTCTCTCTTTCACTGTCTTTGTTTCACTGGTTTTGAAAAGTAATTTATTTTTATAATGGGGTTTAGCTGCTTTTCACGGCTGTGTTTATGGCGCTTTACACCCCCTTGACTCACTTACAGAGAGATATCAATACATAGGTTTGAAGATTCTTACTAGTCAGATATATTCTTGTGCGGTGAATAGGGGGTGTTGAGTCCAGTTCACTGAAAAAGGAATAGGTCTTGTCTGTTACATATTGGGTTTATGGAACGGTATCTGAGCTAATTTGAAACCCTTGTTTTATGCATCACCCCACCTCACCTTGCCCGTTCAGCAGCCATAGTGTGTTTTCTAAACGTGTGACTCTGTTCTGTTTTGCAATTCAGTTCAAGTGTAGCGGTTTTTACATTCCCTCTAGAAGTGATATCTTATGATAAGTGTCTTTTTCTGTGTGACTTATTTCACTTAGAATCGTCGTACCTAAATCCACTCATCGTGCTGCTACTAGCCTTATGACGTTGATTTCATGGCTGAGTGATATTCCATTGTACATGAGGACCACAACTTCTTTATGCATTTTTCTCTTTCCTAGGATATTTAGGGTGTAATGAAGTGTGGGTTCTTGTCAACAGAGCAGCTCTATACTTTGGAGTGCCTGTGTCTTGCTGCTTTTTAGTTTTCCCTATTTATACGGCCATGAGTGGAAGTGCCCTATGCTCTCCAAGCTGTGTTTTTTAGATGTTTCAGAACACACCGTACACTTCTCCAGAGTGGCTGTTGGCAATTTACATCCCACCCATCAGCGTAGCAAGGCTCCCATTTCTCCATGGCCGGTCCTGCATTTCTGGTTTGGACACTTTTTTCCGCATGGCCCTTTTGCCCGCTGGGAAGCCAGACTTCTTTGGAGCGCTGATTTGCCTTTCCAGGTTGCTTGGTTGGCCAAAAAGGGCGTATGCGTTTTTTCCTGAATATATTCAGGAAAAAACGCATACGCCCCTTTTGGCCAAGGGCATCATTGTCCACGTTTTGCCGCTTTTCATGTGCTTTCAAGGCGATTCAAATCTACCTCCTGAAATCTGTTTCCTGCAATTCTGCCTTGTTTTCAAAGCCTCTTCGTTGCCTTCCCTTAATATATTTGTGGACGAGAGTTATCATTTAAAACTCTGCAGGTTTGTGAATTGCAGTGCCCCTGAGCTCCATTTTTCAACTCGCTTTTTTGGGAGCTGGCCGCAAAAGCGCAGGATTGCTTCAGGCCCTCTTCTGGTTCTGGGGGGCAGGCTGCGCTTGTGCTTAATTCTTCTTCCTGATGGGAAAATAGAGTGACCTGTGCCTGTCCCAACACCTAGAGCTAGTCTCTCATTGGTTCCCCCTCTTCCCGTTCATCCTCAGGACAAATTGCAACCTGTACGGAACAGGAGGTTAAAGGTGCTGATTCTCCAAGGAGGGAGATGGCTAGTAAATCGGCTGGAATGGCGAACCCGAGCCAAGGAGATGAGAAATGAGGTGCGTTTTAGAAACCTTTCCCGATCACACGGTGTACCATCTTCTGGGTTTCTCATGCCTGTTTTCGATGTAGGAAGATGCCCTTGAACCTGGAGATTTGGGACCCATGGGATGGCTACCATGCAGTATTACTTGAAAGGGTCTGCGTTGGCTCACCCAACCTCACCGAACCTCTCAGCCCCAAGAGTGTCCACCCTTATGTCTCAATCAGCTGTGGGTCTAGATATGGTCAATCCAGGTTGCATCACAGCCCCTGAACGAATTTTGTAAGAATTTCTCTCTCTTTCACTGTCTTTGTTTCGTTTTGAAAAGTAATTTATTTTTATAATGGGGTTTAGCTGCTTTTCACGGCTGTGTTTATGGCGCTTTACACCCCTTGACTCACTTACAGAGAGATATCAATACATAGGTTGAAGATTCTTACTAGTCAGATATATTCTTGTGCGGTGAATAGGGGGTGTTGAGTCCAGTTCACTGAAAAAGGAATAGGTCTTGTCTGTTACATATTGGGTTTATGGAACGGTATCTGAGCTAATTTGAAACCCTTGTTTTATGCATCACACCCACCTCACCTTGCCCGTTCAGCAGCCATAGTGTGTTTTCTAAATGTGTGACTCTGTTCTGTTTTGCAATTCAGTTCAAGTGTAGCGGTTTTTACATTCCCTCTAGAAGTGATATCTTATGATAAGTGTCTTTTTCTGTGTGACTTATTTCACTTAGAATCGTCGTACCTAAATCCACTCATCGTGCTGCTACTAGCCTTATGACGTTGATTTCATGGCTGAGTGATATTCCATTGTACATGAGGACCACAACTTCTTTATGCATTTTTCTCTTTCCTAGGATATTTAGGGTGTAATGAAGTGTGGGTTCTTGTCAACAGAGCAGCTCTATACTTTGGAGTGCCTTGTCTTGCTGCTTTTTAGTTTTCCCTATTTATACGGCCATGAGTGGAAGTGCCCTATGCTCTCCAAGCTGTGTTTTTTAGATGTTTCAGAACACACCGTACACTTCTCCAGAGTGGCTGTTGGCAATTTACATCCCACCCATCAGCGTAGCAAGGCTCCCATTTCTCCATGGCCGGTCCTGCATTTCTGGTTTGGACACTTTTTTCCGCATGGCCCTTTTGCCCGCTGGAAGCCAGACTTCTTTGGAGCGCTGATTTGCCTTTCAGGTTGCTTGGTTGGCCAAAAAGGGCGTATGCGTTTTTTCCTGAATATATTCAGGAAAAAACGCATACGCCCTTTTGGCCAAGGGCATCATTGTCCACGTTTTGCCGCTTTTCATGTGCTTTCAAGGCGATTCAAATCTACCTCCTGAAATCTGTTTCCTGCAATTCTGCCTTGTTTTCAAAGCCTCTTCGTTGCCTTCCCTTAATATATTTGTGGACGAGAGTTATCATTTAAAACTCTGCAGGTTTGTGAATTGCAGTGCCCCTGAGCTCCATTTTTCAACTCGCTTTTTTGGGAGCTGCCCGCAAAAGCGCAGGATTGCTTCAGGCCCTCTTCTGGTTCTCTGGGGGGCAGGCTGCGCTTGTGCTTAATTCTTCTTCCTGATGGGAAAATAGAGTGACCTGTGCCTGTCCCAACACCTAGAGCTAGTCTCTCATTGGTTCCCCCTCTTCCCGTTCATCCTCAGGACAAATTGCAACCTGTACGGAACAGGAGGTTAAAGGTGCTGATTCTCCAAGAGGGAGATGGCTAGTAAATCGGCTGGAATGGCGAACCCGAGCCAAGGAGATGAGAAATGAGGTGGCTTTTAGAAACTCTTTCCCGATCACACGGTGTACCATCTTCTGGGTTTCTCATGCCTGTTTTCGATGTAGGAAGATGCCCTTGAACCTGGAGATTTGGGACCCATGGGATGGCTACCATGCAGTATTACTTGAAAGGGTCTGCGTTGGCTCACCCAACCTCACCGAACCTCTCAGCCCCAAGAGTGTCCACCCTTATGTCTCAATCAGCTGTGGGTCTAGATATGGTCAATCCAGGTTGCATCACAGCCCCTGAACGAATTTTGTAAGAATTTCTCTCTCTTTCACTGTCTTTGTTTCACTGGTTTTGAAAAGTAATTATTTTTATAATGGGGTTTAGCTGCTTTTCACGGCTGTGTTTATGGCGCTTTACACCCCCTTGACTCACTTACAGAGAGATATCAATACATAGGTTTGAAGATTCTTACTAGTCAGATATATTCTTGTGCGGTGAATAGGGGTGTTGAGTCCAGTTCACTGAAAAAGGAATAGGTCTTGTCTGTTACATATTGGGTTTATGGAACGGTATCTGAGCTAATTTGAAACCCTTGTTTTATGCATCACCCCACCTCACCTTGCCCGTTCAGCAGCCATAGTGTGTTTTCTAAATGTGTGACTCTGTTCTGTTTTGCAATTCAGTTCAAGTGTAGCGGTTTTTACATTCCCTCTAGAAGTGATATCTTATGATAAGTGTCTTTTTCTGTGTGACTTATTTCACTTAGAATCGTCGTACCTAATCCACTCATCGTGCTGCTACTAGCCTTATGACGTTGATTTCATGGCTGAGTGATATTCCATTGTACATGAGGACCACAACTTCTTTATGCATTTTTCTCTTTCCTAGGATATTTAGGGTGTAATGAAGTGTGGGTTCTTGTCAACAGAGCAGCTCTATACTTTGGAGTGCCTGTGTCTTGCTGCTTTTTAGTTTTCCCTATTTATACGGCCATGAGTGGAAGTGCCCTATGCTCTCCAAGCTGTGTTTTTTAGATGTTTCAGAACACACCGTACACTTCTCCAGAGTGGCTGTTGGCAATTTACATCCCACCCATCAGCGTAGCAAGGCTCCCATTTCTCCATGGCCGGTCCTGCATTTCTGGTTTGGACACTTTTTTCCGCATGGCCCTTTTGCCCGCTGGGAAGCCAGACTTCTTTGGAGCGCTGATTTGCCTTTCCAGGTTGCTTGTTGGCCAAAAAGGGCGTATGCGTTTTTTCCTGAATATATTCAGGAAAAAACGCATACGCCCTTTTGGCCAAGGGCATCATTGTCCACGTTTTGCCGCTTTTCATGTGCTTTCAAGGCGATTCAAATCTACCTCCTGAAATCTGTTTCCTGCAATTCTGCCTTGTTTTCAAAGCCTCTTCGTTGCCTTCCCTTAATATATTTGTGGACGAGAGTTATCATTTAAAACTCTGCAGGTTTGTGAATTGCAGTGCCCCTGAGCTCCATTTTTCAACTCGCTTTTTTGGGAGCTGCCCGCAAAAGCGCAGGATTGCTTCAGGCCCTCTTCTGGTTCTGGGGGGCAGGCTGCGCTTGTGCTTAATTCTTCTTCCTGATGGGAAAATAGAGTGACCTGTGCCTGTCCCAACACCTAGAGCTAGTCTCTCATTGGTTCCCCCTCTTCCCGTTCATCCTCAGGACAAATTGCAACCTGTACGGAACAGGAGGTTAAAGGTGCTGATTCTCCAAGGAGGGAGATGGCTAGTAAATCGGCTGGAATGGCGAACCCGAGCCAAGGAGATGAGAAATGAGGTGCGTTTTAGAAACCTTTCCCGATCACACGGTGTACCATCTTCTGGGTTTCTCATGCCTGTTTTCGATGTAGGAAGATGCCCTTGAACCTGGAGATTTGGGACCCATGGGATGGCTACCATGCAGTATTACTTGAAAGGGTCTGCGTTGGCTCACCCAACCTCACCGAACCTCTCAGCCCCAAGAGTGTCCACCCTTATGTCTCAATCAGCTGTGGGTCTAGATATGGTCAATCCAGGTTGCATCACAGCCCCTGAACGAATTTTGTAAGAATTTCTCTCTCTTTCACTGTCTTTGTTTCACTGGTTTTGAAAAGTAATTTATTTTTTTTTTTTTTTTTTTTTTTTTTTTAAAGTTTTACTTGATTTTATTTATTTATTTATTTATTTTTGGCTGTGTTGGGTCTTCGGTTCGTGCGAGGGCTTTCTCCAGTTGCGGCAAGCGGGGGCCACTCCTCATCGCGGTGCGGGGACCGCTCTTCATCGCGGTGCGCGGGCCTTTCTCTATCGCGGCCCCTCCCGTCGCGGGGCACAGGCTCCAGACGCGCAGGCTCAGCAATTGTGGCTCACGGGCCCAGCTGCTCCGCGGCATGTGGGATCTTCCCAGACCAGGGCTCAAACCCGTGTCCCCTGCATTAGCAGGCAGATTCTCAACCACTGCGCCACCAGGGAAGCCCAGTAATTTATTTTTATAATGGGGTTTAGCTGCTTTTCACGGCTGTGTTTATGGCGCTTTACACCCCCTTGACTCACTTACAGAGAGATATATATACATAGGTTTGAAGATTCTTACTAGTCAGATATATTCTTGTGCGGTGAATAGGAGGTGTTGAGTCCAGTTCACTGAAAAAGGAATAGGTCTTGTCTGTTACATATTGGGTTTATGGAACGGTATCTGAGCTAATTTGAAACCCTTGTTTTATGCATCACCCCACCTCACCTTGCCCGTTCAGCAGCCATAGTGTGTTTTCTAAACGTGTGACTCTGTTCTGTTTTGCAATTCAGTTCAAGTGTAGCGGTTTTTACATTCCCTCTAGAAGTGATATCTTATGATAAGTGTCTTTATCTGTGTGACTTATTTCACTTAGAATCGTCGTACCTAAATCCACTCATCGTGCTGCTACTAGCCTTATGACGTTGATTTCATGGCTGAGTGATATTCCATTGTACATGAGGACCACAACTCCTTTATGCATTTTTCTCTTTCCTAGGATATTTAGGGTGTAATGAAGTGTGGGTTCTTGTCAACAGAGCAGCTCTATACTTTGGAGTGCCTGTGTCTTGCTGCTTTTTAGTTTTCCCTATTTATACGGCCATGAGTGGAAGTGCCCTATGCTCTCCAAGCTGTGTTTTTTAGATGTTTCAGAACACACCGTACACTTCTCCAGAGTGGCTGTTGGCAATTTACATCCCACCCATCAGCGTAGCAAGGCTCCCATTTCTCCATGGCCGGTCCTGCATTTCTGGTTTGGACACTTTTTTCCGCATGGCCCTTTTGCCCGCTGGGAAGCGAGACTTCTTTGGAGCACTGATTTGCCTTTCCAGGTTGCTTGGTTGGCCAAAAAGGGCGTATGCGTTTTTTGCTGAATATATTCAGGAAAAAACGCATACGCCCCTTTTGGCCAAGGGCATCATTGTCCACGTTTTGCCGCTTTTCATGTGCTTTCAAGGCGATTCAAATCTACCTCCTGAAATCTGTTTCCTGCAATTCTGCCTTGTTTTCAAAGCCTCTTCGTTGCCTTCCCTTAATATATTTGTGGACGAGAGTTATCATTTAAAACTCTGCAGGTTTGTGAATTGCAGTGCCCCTGAGCTCCATTTTTCAACTCGCTTTTTTGGGAGCTGGCCGCAAAAGAGCAGGATTGCTTCAGGCCCTCTTCTGGTTCTGGGGGGCAGGCTGCGCTTGTGCTTAATTCTTCTTCCTGATGGGAAAATAGAGTGACCTGTGCCTGTCCCAACACCTAGAGCTAGTCTCTCATTGGTTCCCCCTCTTCCCGTTCATCCTCAGGACAAATTGCAACCTGTACGGAACAGGAGGTTAAAGGTGCTGATTCTCCAAGGAGGAAGATGGCTAGTAAATCGGCTGGAATGGCGAACCCGAGCCAAGGAGATGAGAAATGAGGTGCGTTTTAGAAACCTTTCCCGATCACACGGTGTACCATCTTCTGGGTTTCTCATGCCTGTTTTCGATGTAGGAAGATGCCCTTGAACCTGGAGATTTGGGACCCATGGGATGGCTACCATGCAGTATTACTTGAAAGGGTCTGCGTTGGCTCACCCAACCTCACCGAACCTCTCAGCCCCAAGAGTGTCCACCCTTATGTCTCAATCAGCTGTGGGTCTAGATATGGTCAATCCAGGTTGCATCACAGCCCCTGAACGAATTTTGTAAGAATTTCTCTCTCTTTCACTGTCTTTGTTTCACTGGTTTTGAAAAGTAATTTATTTTTATAATGGGGTTTAGCTGCTTTTCACGGCTGTGTTTATGGCGCTTTACACCCCCTTGACTCACTTACAGAGAGATATCAATACATAGGTTTGAAGATTCTTACTAGTCAGATATATTCTTGTGCGGTGAATAGGGGGTGTTGAGTCCAGTTCACTGAAAAAGGAATAGGTCTTGTCTGTTACATATTGGGTTTATGGAACGGTATCTGAGCTAATTTGAAACCCTTGTTTTATGCATCACCCCACCTCACCTTGCCCGTTCAGCAGCCATAGTGTGTTTTCTAAATGTGTGACTCTGTTCTGTTTTGCAATTCAGTTCAAGTGTAGCTGTTTTTACATTCCCTCTAGAAGTGATATCTTATGATAAGTGTCTTTTTCTGTGTGACTTATTTCACTTAGAATCGTCGTACCTAAATCCACTCATCGTGCTGCTACTAGCCTTATGACGTTGATTTCATGGCTGAGTGATATTCCATTGTACATGAGGACCACAACTTCTTTATGCATTTTTCTCTTTCCTAGGATATTTAGGGTGTAATGAAGTGTGGGTTCTTGTCAACAGATCAGCTCTATACTTTGGAGTGCCTGTGTCTTGCTGCTTTTTAGTTTTCCCCATTTATACGGCCATGAGTGGAAGTGCCCTATGCTCTCCAAGCTGTGTTTTTTAGATGTTTCAGAACACACCGTACACTTCTCCAGAGTGGCTGTTGGCAATTTACATCCCACCCATCAGCGTAGCAAGGCTCCCATTTCTCCATGGCCGGTTCTGCATTTCTGGTTTGGACACTTTTTTCCGCATGGCCCTTTTGCCCGCTGGGAAGCGAGACTTCTTTGGAGCACTGATTTGCCTTTCCAGGTTGCTTGGTTGGCCAAAAAGGGCGTATGCGTTTTTTGCTGAATATATTCAGGAAAAAACGCATACGCCCCTTTTGGCCAAGGGCATCATTGTCCACGTTTTGCCGCTTTTCATGTGCTTTCAAGGCGATTCAAATCTACCTCCTGAAATCTGTTTCCTGCAATTCTGCCTTGTTTTCAAAGCCTCTTCGTTGCCTTCCCTTAATATATTTGTGGACGAGAGTTATCATTTAAAACTCTGCAGGTTTGTGAATTGCAGTGCCCCTGAGCTCCATTTTTCAACTCGCTTTTTTGGGAGCTGGCCGCAAAAGCGCAGGATTGCTTCAGGCCCTCTTCTGGTTCTGGGGGGCAGGCTGCGCTTGTGCTTAATTCTTCTTCCTGATGGGAAAATAGAGTGACCTGTGCCTGTCCCAACACCTAGAGCTAGTCTCTCATTGGTTCCCCCTCTTCCCGTTCATCCTCAGGACAAATTGCAACCTGTACGGAACAGGAGGTTAAAGGTGCTGATTCTCCAAGGAGGAAGATGGCTAGTAAATCGGCTGGAATGGCGAACCCGAGCCAAGGAGATGAGAAATGAGGTGCGTTTTAGAAACCTTTCCCGATCACACGGTGTACCATCTTCTGGGTTTCTCATGCCTGTTTTCGATGTAGGAAGATGCCCTTGAACCTGGAGATTTGGGACCCATGGGATGGCTACCATGCAGTATTACTTGAAAGGGTCTGCGTTGGCTCACCCAACCTCACCGAACCTCTCAGCCCCAAGAGTGTCCACCCTTATGTCTCAATCAGCTGTGGGTCTAGATATGGTCAATCCAGGTTGCATCACAGCCCCTGAACGAATTTTGTAAGAATTTCTCTCTCTTTCACTGTCTTTGTTTCACTGGTTTTGAAAAGTAATTTATTTTTATAATGGGGTTTAGCTGCTTTTCACGGCTGTGTTTATGGCGCTTTACACCCCCTTGACTCACTTACAGAGAGATATCAATACATAGGTTTGAAGATTCTTACTAGTCAGATATATTCTTGTGCGGTGAATAGGGGGTGTTGAGTCCAGTTCACTGAAAAAGGAATAGTTCTTGTCTGTTACATATTGGGTTTATGGAACGGTATCTGAGCTAATTTGAAACCCTTGTTTTATGCATCACCCCACCTCACCTTGCCCGTTCAGCAGCCATAGTGTGTTTTCTAAATGTGTGACTCTGTTCTGTTTTGCAATTCAGTTCAAGTGTAGCGGTTTTTACATTCCCTCTAGAAGTGATATCTTATGATAAGTGTCTTTTTCTGTGTGACTTATTTCACTTAGAATCGTCGTACCTAAATCCACTCATCGTGCTGCTACTAGCCTTATGACGTTGATTTCATGGCTGAGTGATATTCCATTGTACATGAGGACCACAACTTCTTTATGCATTTTGCTCTTTCCTAGGATATTTAGGGTGTAATGAAGTGTGGGTTCTTGTCAACAGAGCAGCTCTATACTTTGGAGTGCCTGTGTCTTGCTGCTTTTTAGTTTTCCCAATTTATACGGCCATGAGTGGAAGTGCCCTATGCTCTCCAAGCTGTGTTTTTTAGATGTTTCAGAACACACCGTACACTTCTCCAGAGTGGCTGTTGGCAATTTACATCCCACCCATCAGCGTAGCAAGGCTCCCATTTCTCCATGGCCGGTCCTGCATTTCTGGTTTGGACACTTTTTTCCGCATGGCCCTTTTGCCCGCTGGGAAGCCAGACTTCTTTGGAGCGCTGATTTGCCTTTCCAGGTTGCTTGGTTGGCCAAAAAGGGCGTATGCGTTTTTTCCTGAATATATTCAGGAAAAAACGCATACGCCCTTTTTGGCCAAGGGCATCATTGTCCACGTTTTGCCGCTTTTCATGTGCTTTCAAGGCGATTCAAATCTACCTCCTGAAATCTGTTTCCTGCAATTCTGCCTTGTTTTCAAAGCCTCTTCGTTGCCTTCCCTTAATATATTTGTGGACGAGAGTTATCATTTAAAACTCTGCAGGTTTGTGAATTGCAGTGCCCCTGAGCTCCATTTTTCAACTCGCTTTTTTGGGAGCTGGCCGCAAAAGCGCAGGATTGCTTCAGGCCCTCTTCTGGTTCTGGGGGGCAGGCTGCGCTTGTGCTTAATTCTTCTTCCTGATGGGAAAATAGAGTGACCTGTGCCTGTCCCAACACCTAGAGCTAGTCTCTCATTGGTTCCCCCTCTTCCCGTTCATCCTCAGGACAAATTGCAACCTGTACGGAACAGGAGGTTAAAGGTGCTGATTCTCCAAGGAGGGAGATGGCTAGTAAATCGGCTGGAATGGCGAACCCGAGCCAAGGAGATGAGAAATGAGGTGCGTTTTAGAAACCTTTCCCGATCACACGGTGTACCATCTTCTGGGTTTCTCATGCCTGTTTTCGATGTAGGAAGATGCCCTTGAACCTGGAGATTTGGGACCCATGGGATGGCTACCATGCAGTATTACTTGAAAGGGTCTGCGTTGGCTCACCCAACCTCACCGAACCTCTCAGCCCCAAGAGTGTCCACCCTTATGTCTCAATCAGCTGTGGGTCTAGATATGGTCAATCCAGGTTGCATCACAGCCCCTGAACGAATTTTGTAAGAATTTCTCTCTCTTTCACTGTCTTTGTTTCACTGGTTTTGAAAAGTAATTTATTTTTATAATGGGGTTTAGCTGCTTTTCACGGCTGTGTTTATGGCGCTTTACACCCCCTTGACTCACTTACAGAGAGATATCAATACATAGGTTTGAAGATTCTTACTAGTCAGATATATTTTTGTGCGGTGAATAGGGGGTGTTGAGTCCAGTTCACTGAAAAAGGAATAGGTCTTGTCTGTTACATATTGGGTTTATGGAACGGTATCTGAGCTAATTTGAAACCCTTGTTTTATGCATCACCCCACCTCACCTTGCCCGTTCAGCAGCCATAGTGTGTTTTCTAAATGTGTGACTCTGTTCTGTTTTGCAATTCAGTTCAAGTGTAGCGGTTTTTACATTCCCTCTAGAAGTGATATCTTATGATAAGTGTCTTTTTCTGTGTGACTTATTTCACTTAGAATCGTCGTACCTAAATCCACTCATCGTGCTGCTACTAGCCTTATGACGTTGATTTCATGGCTGAGTGATATTCCATTGTACATGAGGACCACAACTTCTTTATGCATTTTTCTCTTTCCTAGGATATTTAGGGTGTAATGAAGTGTGGGTTCTTGTCAACAGAGCAGCTCTATACTTTGGAGTGCCTGTGTCTTGCTGCTTTTTAGTTTTCCCTATTTATACGGCCATGAGTGGAAGTGCCCTATGCTCTCCAAGCTGTGTTTTTTAGATGTTTCAGAACACACCGTACACTTCTCCAGAGTGGCTGTTGGCAATTTACATCCCACCCATCAGCGTAGCAAGGCTCCCATTTCTCCATGGCCGGTCCTGCATTTCTGGTTTGGACACTTTTTTCCGCATGGCCCTTTTGCCCGCTGGGAAGCCAGACTTCTTTGGAGCGCTGATTTGCCTTTCCAGGTTGCTTGGTTGGCCAAAAAGGGCGTATGCGTTTTTTGCTGAATATATTCAGGAAAAAACGCATACGCCCCTTTTGGCCAAGGGCATCATTGTCCACGTTTTGCCGCTTTTCATGTGCTTTCAAGGCGATTCAAATCTACCTCCTGAAATCTGTTTCCTGCAATTCTGCCTTGTTTTCAAAGCCTCTTCGTTGCCTTCCCTTAATATATTTGTGGACGAGAGTTATCATTTAAAACTCTGCAGGTTTGTGAATTGCAGTGCCCCTGAGCTCCATTTTTCAACTCGCTTTTTTGGGAGCTGGCCGCAAAAGCGCAGGATTGCTTCAGGCCCTCTTCTGGTTCTGGGGGGCAGGCTGCGCTTGTGCTTAATTCTTCTTCCTGATGGGAAAATAGAGTGACCTGTGCCTGTCCCAACACCTAGAGCTAGTCTCTCATTGGTTCCCCCTCTTCCCGTTCATCCTCAGGACAAATTGCAACCTGTACGGAACAGGAGGTTAAAGGTGCTGATTCTCCAAGGAGGGAGATGGCTAGTAAATCGGCTGGAATGGCGAACCCGAGCCAAGGAGATGAGAAATGAGGTGCGTTTTAGAAACCTTTCCCGATCACACGGTGTACCATCTTCTGGGTTTCTCATGCCTGTTTTCGATGTAGGAAGATGCCCTTGAACCTGGAGATTTGGGACCCATGGGATGGCTACCATGCAGTATTACTTGAAAGGGTCTGCGTTGGCTCACCCAACCTCACCGAACCTCTCAGCCCCAAGAGTGTCCACCCTTATGTCTCAATCAGCTGTGGGTCTAGATATGGTCAATCCAGGTTGCATCACAGCCCCTGAACGAATTTTGTAAGAATTTCTCTCTCTTTCACTGTCTTTGTTTCACTGGTTTTGAAAAGTAATTTATTTTTATAATGGGGTTTAGCTGCTTTTCACGGCTGTGTTTATGGCGCTTTACACCCCCTTGACTCACTTACAGAGAGATATCAATACATAGGTTTGAAGATTCTTACTAGTCAGATATATTCTTGTGCGGTGAATAGGAGGTGTTGAGTCCAGTTCACTGAAAAAGGAATAGGTCTTGTCTGTTACATATTGGGTTTATGGAACGGTATCTGAGCTAATTTGAAACCCTTGTTTTATGCATCACCCCACCTCACCTTGCCCGTTCAGCAGCCATAGTGTGTTTTCTAAACGTGTGACTCTGTTCTGTTTTGCAATTCAGTTCAAGTGTAGCGGTTTTTACATTCCCTCTAGAAGTGATATCTTATGATAAGTGTCTTTTTCTGTGTGACTTATTTCACTTAGAATCGTCGTACCTAAATCCACTCATCGTGCTGCTACTAGCCTTATGACGTTGATTTCATGGCTGAGTGATATTCCATTGTACATGAGGACCACAACTCCTTTATGCATTTTTCTCTTTCCTAGGATATTTAGGGTGTAATGAAGTGTGGGTTCTTGTCAACAGAGCAGCTCTATACTTTGGAGTGCCTGTGTCTTGCTGCTTTTTAGTTTTCCCTATTTATACGGCCATGAGTGGAAGTGCCCTATGCTCTCCAAGCTGTGTTTTTTAGATGTTTCAGAACACACCGTACACTTCTCCAGAGTGGCTGTTGGCAATTTACATCCCACCCATCAGCGTAGCAAGGCTCCCATTTCTCCATGGCCGGTCCTGCATTTCTGGTTTGGACACTTTTTTCCGTATGGCCCTTTTGCCCGCTGGGAAGCGAGACTTCTTTGGAGCGCTGATTTGCCTTTCCAGGTTGCTTGGTTGGCCAAAAAGGGCGTATGCGTTTTTTCCTGAATATATTCAGGAAAAAACGCATACGCCCTTTTTGGCCAAGGGCATCATTGTCCACGTTTTGCCGCTTTTCATGTGCTTTCAAGGCGATTCAAATCTACCTCCTGAAATCTGTTTCCTGCAATTCTGCCTTGTTTTCAAAGCCTCTTCGTTGCCTTCCCTTAATATATTTGTGAACGAGAGTTATCATTTAAAACTCTGCAGGTTTGTGAATTGCAGTGCCCCTGAGCTCCATTTTTCAACTCGCTTTTTTGGGAGCTGGCCGCAAAAGAGCAGGATTGCTTCAGGCCCTCTTCTGGTTCTGGGGGGCAGGCTGCGCTTGTGCTTAATTCTTCTTCCTGATGGGAAAATAGAGTGACCTGTGCCTGTCCCAACACCTAGAGCTAGTCTCTCATTGGTTCCCCCTCTTCCCGTTCATCCTCAGGACAAATTGCAACCTGTACGGAACAGGAGGTTAAAGGTGCTGATTCTCCAAGGAGGAAGATGGCTAGTAAATCGGCTGGAATGGCGAACCCGAGCCAAGGAGATGAGAAATGAGGTGCGTTTTAGAAACCTTTCCCGATCACACGGTGTACCATCTTCTGGGTTTCTCATGCCTGTTTTCGATGTAGGAAGATGCCCTTGAACCTGGAGATTTGGGACCCATGGGATGGCTACCATGCAGTATTACTTGAAAGGGTCTGCGTTGGCTCACCCAACCTCACCGAACCTCTCAGCCCCAAGAGTGTCCACCCTTATGTCTCAATCAGCTGTGGGTCTAGATATGGTCAATCCAGGTTGCATCACAGCCCCTGAACGAATTTTGTAAGAATTTCTCTCTCTTTCACTGTCTTTGTTTCACTGGTTTTGAAAAGTAATTTATTTTTATAATGGGGTTTAGCTGCTTTTCACGGCTGTGTTTATGGCGCTTTACACCCCCTTGACTCACTTACAGAGAGATATCAATACATAGGTTTGAAGATTCTTACTAGTCAGATATATTCTTGTGCGGTGAATAGGGGGTGTTGAGTCCAGTTCACTGAAAAAGGAATAGGTCTTGTCTGTTACATATTGGGTTTATGGAACGGTATCTGAGCTAATTTGAAACCCTTGTTTTATGCATCACCCCACCTCACCTTGCCCGTTCAGCAGCCATAGTGTGTTTTCTAAATGTGTGACTCTGTTCTGTTTTGCAATTCAGTTCAAGTGTAGCTGTTTTTACATTCCCTCTAGAAGTGATATCTTATGATAAGTGTCTTTTTCTGTGTGACTTATTTCACTTAGAATCGTCGTACCTAAATCCACTCATCGTGCTGCTACTAGCCTTATGACGTTGATTTCATGGCTGAGTGATATTCCATTGTACATGAGGACCACAACTTCTTTATGCATTTTTCTCTTTCCTAGGATATTTAGGGTGTAATGAAGTGTGGGTTCTTGTCAACAGATCAGCTCTATACTTTGGAGTGCCTGTGTCTTGCTGCTTTTTAGTTTTCCCTATTTATACGGCCATGAGTGGAAGTGCCCTATGCTCTCCAAGCTGTGTTTTTTAGATGTTTCAGAACACACCGTACACTTCTCCAGAGTGGCTGTTGGCAATTTACATCCCACCCATCAGCGTAGCAAGGCTCCCATTTCTCCATGGCCGGTCCTGCATTTCTGGTTTGGACACTTTTTTCCGCATGGCCCTTTTGCCCGCTGGGAAGCGAGACTTCTTTGGAGCACTGATTTGCCTTTCCAGGTTGCTTGGTTGGCCAAAAAGGGCGTATGCGTTTTTTGCTGAATATATTCAGGAAAAAACGCATACGCCCCTTTTGGCCAAGGGCATCATTGTCCACGTTTTGCCGCTTTTCATGTGCTTTCAAGGCGATTCAAATCTACCTCCTGAAATCTGTTTCCTACAATTCTGCCTTGTTTTCAAAGCCTCTTCGTTGCCTTCCCTTAATATATTTGTGGACGAGAGTTATCATTTAAAACTCTGCAGGTTTGTGAATTGCAGTGCCCCTGAGCTCCATTTTTCAACTCGCTTTTTTGGGAGCTGGCCGCAAAAGCGCAGGATTGCTTCAGGCACTCTTCTGGTTCTGGGGGGCAGGCTGCGCTTGTGCTTAATTCTTCTTCCTGATGGGAAAATAGAGTGACCTGTGCCTGTCCCAACACCTAGAGCTAGTCTCTCATTGGTTCCCCCTCTTCCCGTTCATCATCAGGACAAATTGCAACCTGTACGGAACAGGAGGTTAAAGGTGCTGATTCTCCAAGGAGGAAGATGGCTAGTAAATCGGCTGGAATGGCGAACCCGAGCCAAGGAGATGAGAAACGAGGTGCGTTTTAGAAACCTTTCCCGATCACACGGTGTACCATCTTCTGGGTTTCTCATGCCTGTTTTCGATGTAGGAAGATGCCCTTGAACCTGGAGATTTGGGACCCATGGGATGGCTACCATGCAGTATTACTTGAAAGGGTCTGCGTTGGCTCACCCAACCTCACCGAACCTCTCAGCCCCAAGAGTGTCCACCCTTATGTCTCAATCAGCTGTGGGTCTAGATATGGTCAATCCAGGTTGCATCACAGCCCCTGAACGAATTTTGTAAGAATTTCTCTCTCTTTCACTGTCTTTGTTTCACTGGTTTTGAAAAGTAATTTATTTTTATAATGGGGTTTAGCTGCTTTTCACGGCTGTGTTTATGCCGCTTTACACCCCCTTGACTCACTTACAGAGAGATATCAATACATAGGTTTGAAGATTCTTACTAGTCAGATATATTCTTGTGCGGTGAATAGGGGGTGTTGAGTCCAGTTCACTGAAAAAGGAATAGGTCTTGTCTGTTACATATTGGGTTTATGGAACGGTATCTGAGCTAATTTGAAACCCTTGTTTTATGCATCACCCCACCTCACCTTTCCCGTTCAGCAGCCATAGTGTGTTTTCTAAACGTGTGACTCTGTTCTGTTTTGCAATTCAGTTCAAGTGTAGCGGTTTTTACATTCCCTCTAGAAGTGATATCTTATGATAAGTGTCTTTTTCTGTGTGACTTATTTCACTTAGAATCGTCGTACCTAAATCCACTCATCGTGCTGCTACTAGCCTTATGTCGTTGATTTCATGGCTGAGTGATATTCCATTGTACATGAGGACCACAACTTCTTTATGCATTTTTCTCTTTCCTAGGATATTTAGGGTGTAATGAAGTGTGGGTTCTTGTCAACAGAGCAGCTCTATACTTTGGAGTGCCTGTGTCTTGCTGCTTTTTAGTTTTCCCTATTTATACGGCCATGAGTGGAAGTGCCCTATGCTCTCCAAGCTGTGTTTTTTAGATGTTTCAGAACACACCGTACACTTCTCCAGAATGGCTGTTGGCAATTTACATCCCACCCATCAGCGTAGCAAGGCTCCCATTTCTCCATGGCCGGTCCTGCATTTCTGGTTTGGACACTTTTTTCCGCATGGCCCTTTTGCCCGCTGGGAAGCGAGACTTCTTTGGAGCGCTGATTTGCCTTTCCAGGTTGCTTGGTTGGCCAAAAAGGGCGTATGCGTTTTTTGCTGAATATATTCAGGAAAAAACGCATACGCCCCTTTTGGCCAAGGGCATCATTGTCCACGTTTTGCCGCTTTTCATGTGCTTTCAAGGCGATTCAAATCTACCTCCTGAAATCTGTTTCCTGCAATTCTGCCTTGTTTTCAAAGCCTCTTCGTTGCCTTCCCTTAATATATTTGTGGACGAGAGTTATCATTTAAAACTCTGCAGGTTTGTGAATTGCAGTGCCCCTGAGCTCCATTTTTCAACTCGCTTTTTTGGGAGCTGGCCGCAAAAGCGCAGGATTGCTTCAGGCCCTCTTCTGGTTCTGGGGGGCAGGCTGCGCTTGTGCTTAATTCTTCTTCCTGATGGGAAAATAGAGTGACCTGTGCCTGTCCCAACACCTAGAGCTAGTCTCTCATTGGTTCCCCCTCTTCCCGTTCATCCTCAGGACAAATTGCAACCTGTACGGAACAGGAGGTTAAAGGTGCTGATTCTCCAAGGAGGGAGATGGCTAGTAAATCGGTTGGAATGGCGAACCCGAGCCAAGGAGATGAGAAATGAGGTGCGTTTTAGAAACCTTTCCCGATCACACGGTGTACCATCTTCTGGGTTTCTCATGCCTGTTTTCGATGTAGGAAGATGCCCTTGAACCTGGAGATTTGGGACCCATGGGATGGCTACCATGCAGTATTACTTGAAAGGGTCTGCGTTGGCTCACCCAACCTCACCGTACCTCTCAGCCCCAAGAGTGTCCACCCTTATGTCTCAATCAGCTGTGGGTCTAGATATGGTCAATCCAGGTTGCATCACAGCCCCTGAACGAATTTTGTAAGAATTTCTCTCTCTTTCACTGTCTTTGTTTCACTGGTTTTGAAAAGTAATTTATTTTTATAATGGGGTTTAGCTGCTTTTCACGGCTGTGTTTATGGCGCTTTACACCCCCTTGACTCACTTACAGAGAGATATCAATACATAGGTTTGAAGATTCTTACTAGTCAGATATATTCTTGTGCGGTGAATAGGGGGTGTTGAGTCCAGTTCACTGAAAAAGGAATAGGTCTTGTCTGTTACATATTGGGTTTATGGAACGGTATCTGAGCTAATTTGAAACCCTTGTTTTATGCATCACCCCACCTCACCTTTCCCGTTCAGCAGCCATAGTGTGTTTTCTAAATGTGTGACTCTGTTCTGTTTTGCAATTCAGTTCAAGTGTAGCGGTTTTTACATTCCCTCTAGAAGTGATATCTTATGATAAGTGTCTTTTTCTGTGTGACTTATTTCACTTAGAATCGTCGTACCTAAATCCACTCATCGTTCTGCTACTAGCCTTATGACGTTGATTTCATGGCTGAGTGATATTCCATTGTACCTGAGGACCACAACTTCTTTATGCATTTTTCTCTTTCCTAGGATATTTAGGGTGTAATGAAGTGTGGGTTCTTATCAACAGAGCAGCTCTATACTTTGGAGTGCCTGTGTCTTGCTGCTTTTTAGTTTTCCCTATTTATACGGCCATGAGTGGAAGTGCCCTATGCTCTCCAAGCTGTGTTTTTTAGATGTTTCAGAACACACCGTACACTTCTCCAGAGTGGCTGTTGGCAATTTACATCCCACCCATCAGCGTAGCAAGGCTCCCATTTCTCCATGGCCGGTCCTGCATTTCTGTTTTGGACACTTTTTTCCGCATGGCCCTTTTGCCCGCTGGGAAGCCAGACTTCTTTGGAGCGCTGATTTGCCTTTCCAGGTTGCTTGGTTGGCCAAAAAGGGCGTATGCGTTTTTTCCTGAATATATTCAGGAAAAAACGCATACGCCCCTTTTGGCCAAGGGCATCATTGTCCACGTTTTGCCGCTTTTCATGTGCTTTCAAGGCGATTCAAATCTACCTCCTGAAATCTGTTTCCTGCAATTCTGCCTTGTTTTCAAAGCCTCTTCGTTGCCTTCCCTTAATATATTTGTGGACGAGAGTTATCATTTAAAACTCTGCAGGTTTGTGAATTGCAGTGCCCCTGAGCTCCATTTTTCAACTCGCTTTTTTGGGAGCTGGCCGCAAAAGCGCAGGATTGCTTCAGGCCCTCTTCTGGTTCTGGGGGGCAGGCTGCGCTTGTGCTTAATTCTTCTTCCTGATGGGAAAATAGAGTGACCTGTGCCTGTCCCAACACCTAGAGCTAGTCTCTCATTGGTTCCCCCTCTTCCCGTTCATCCTCAGGACAAATTGCAACCTGTACGGAACAGGAGGTTAAAGGTGCTGATTCTCCAAGGAGGAAGATGGCTAGTAAATCGGCTGGAATATCGAACCCGAGCCAAGGAGATGAGAAACGAGGTGCGTTTTAGAAACCTTTCCCGATCACACGGTGTACCATCTTCTGGGTTTCTCATGCCTGTTTTCGATGTAGGAAGATGCCCTTGAACCTGGAGATTTGGGACCCATGGGATGGCTACCATGCAGTATTACTTGAAAGGGTCTGCGTTGGCTCACCCAACCTCACCGAACCTCTCAGCCCCAAGAGTGTCCACCCTTATGTCTCAATCAGCTGTGGGTCTAGATATGGTCAATCCAGGTTGCATCACAGCCCCTGAACGAATTTTGTAAGAATTTCTCTCTCTTTCACTGTCTTTGTTTCACTGGTTTTGAAAAGTAATTTATTTTTATAATGGGGTTTAGCTGCTTTTCACGGCTGTGTTTATGCCGCTTTACACCCCCTTGACTCACTTACAGAGAGATATCAATACATAGGTTTGAAGATTCTTACTAGTCAGATATATTCTTGTGCGGTGAATAGGGGGTGTTGAGTCCAGTTCACTGAAAAAGGAATAGGTCTTGTCTGTTACATATTGGGTTTATGGAACGGTATCTGAGCTAATTTGAAACCCTTGTTTTATGCATCACCTCACCTCACCTTGCCCGTTCAGCAGCCATAGTGTGTTTTCTAAACGTGTGACTCTGTTCTGTTTTGCAATTCAGTTCAAGTGTAGCGGTTTTTACATTCCCTCTAGAAGTGATATCTTATGATAAGTGTCTTTTTCTGTGTGACTTATTTCACTTAGAATCGTCGTACCTAAATCCACTCATCGTGCTGCTACTAGCCTTATGACGTTGATTTCATGGCTGAGTGATATTCCATTGTACATGAGGACCACAACTTCTTTATGCATTTTTCTCTTTCCTAGGATATTTAGGGTGTAATGAAGTGTGGGTTTTTGTCAACAGAGCAGCTCTATACTTTGGAGTGCCTGTGTCTTGCTGCTTTTTTGTTTTCCCTATTTATACGGCCATGAGTGGAAGTGCCCTATGCTCTCCAAGCTGTGTTGTTTAGATGTTTCAGAACACACCGTACACTTCTCCAGAGTGGCTGTTGGCAATTTACATCCCACCCATCAGCGTAGCAAGGCTCCCATTTCTCCATGGCCGGTCCTGCATTTCTGGTTTGGACACTTTTTTCCGCATGGCCCTTTTGCCCGCTGGGAAGCCAGACTTCTTTGGAGCGCTGATTTGCCTTTCCAGGTTGCTTGGTTGGCCAAAAAGGGCGTATGCGTTTTTTCCTGAATATATTCAGGAAAAAACGCATACGCCCCTTTTGGCCAAGGGCATCATTGTCCACGTTTTGCCGCTTTTCATGTGCTTTCAAGGCGATTCAAATCTACCTCCTGAAATCTGTTTCCTGCAATTCTGCCTTGTTTTCAAAGCCTCTTCGTTGCCTTCCCTTAATATATTTGTGGACGAGAGTTATCATTTAAAACTCTGCAGGTTTGTGAATTGCAGTGCCCCTGAGCTCCATTTTTCAACTCGCTTTTTTGGGAGCTGGCCGCAAAAGCGCAGGATTGCTTCAGGCCCTCTTCTGGTTCTGGGGGGCAGGCTGCGCTTGTGCTTAATTCTTCTTCCTGATGGGAAAATAGAGTGACCTGTGCCTGTCCCAACACCTAGAGCTAGTCTCTCATTGGTTCCCCCTCTTCCCGTTCATCCTCAGGACAAATTGCAACCTGTACGGAACAGGAGGTTAAAGGTGCTGATTCTCCAAGGAGGAAGATGGCTAGTAAATCGGCTGGAATGGCGAACCCGAGCCAAGGAGATGAGAAATGAGGTGCGTTTTAGAAACCTTTCCCGATCACACGGTGTACCATCTTCTGGGTTTCTCATGCCTGTTTTCGATGTAGGAAGATGCCCTTGAACCTGGAGATTTGGGACCCAATGGGATGGCTACCATGCAGTATTACTTGAAAGGGTCTGCGTTGGCTCACCCAACCTCACCGAACCTCTCAGCCCCAAGAGTGTCCACCCTTATGTCTCAATCAGCTGTGGGTCTAGATATGGTCAATCCAGGTTGCATCACAGCCCCTGAACGAATTTTGTAAGAATTTCTCTCTCTTTCACTGTCTTTGTTTCACTGGTTTTGAAAAGTAATTTATTTTTATAATGGGGTTTAGCTGCTTTTCACGGCTGTGTTTATGCCGCTTTACACCCCCTTGACTCACTTACAGAGAGATATCAATACATAGGTTTGAAGATTCTTACTAGTCAGATATATTCTTGTGCGGTGAATAGGGGGTGTTGAGTCCAGTTCACTGAAAAAGGAATAGGTCTTGTCTGTTACATATTGGGTTTATGGAACGGTATCTGAGCTAATTTGAAACCCTTGTTTTATGCATCACCCCACCTCACCTTGCCCGTTCAGCAGCCATAGTGTGTTTTCTAAACGTGTGACTCTGTTCTGTTTTGCAATTCAGTTCAAGTGTAGCGGTTTTTACATTCCCTCTAGAAGTGATATCTTATGATAAGTGTCTTTTTCTGTGTGACTTATTTCACTTAGAATCGTCGTACCTAAATCCACTCATCGTGCTGCTACTAGCCTTATGACGTTGATTTCATGGCTGAGTGATATTCCATTGTACATGAGGACCACAACTTCTTTATGCATTTTTCTCTTTCCTAGGATATTTAGGGTGTAATGAAGTGTGGGTTCTTGTCAACAGAGCAGCTCTATACTTTGGAGTGCCTGTGTCTTGCTGCTTTTTAGTTTTCCCTATTTATACGGCCATGAGTGGAAGTGCCCTATGCTCTCCAAGCTGTGTTTTTTAGATGTTTCAGAACACACCGTACACTTCTCCAGAGTGGCTGTTGGCAATTTACATCCCACCCATCAGCGTAGCAAGGCTCCCATTTCTCCATGGCCGGTCCTGCATTTCTGGTTTGGACACTTTTTTCCGCATGGCCCTTTTGCCCGCTGGGAAGCCAGACTTCTTTGGAGCGCTGATTTGCCTTTCCAGGTTGCTTGGTTGGCCAAAAAGGGCGTATGCGTTTTTTCCTGAATATATTCAGGAAAAAACGCATACGCCCCTTTTGGCCAAGGGCATCATTGTCCACGTTTTGCCGCTTTTCATGTGCTTTCAAGGCGATTCAAATCTACCTCCTGAAATCTGTTTCCTGCAATTCTGCCTTGTTTTCAAAGCCTCTTCGTTGCCTTCCCTTAATATATTTGTGGACGAGAGTTATCATTTAAAACTCTGCAGGTTTGTGAATTGCAGTGCCCCTGAGCTCCATTTTTCAACTCGCTTTTTTGGGAGCTGGCCGCAAAAGCGCAGGATTGCTTCAGGCCCTCTTCTGGTTCTGGGGGGCAGGCTGCGCTTGTGCTTAATTCTTCTTCATGATGGGAAAATAGAGTGACCTGTGCCTGTCCCAACACCTAGAGCTAGTCTCTCATTGGTTCCCCCTCTTCCCGTTCATCCTCAGGACAAATTGCAACCTGTACGGAACAGGAGGTTAAAGGTGCTGATTCTCCAAGGAGGGAGATGGCTAGTAAATCGGTTGGAATGGCGAACCCGAGCCAAGGAGATGAGAAATGAGGTGCGTTTTAGAAACCTTTCCCGATCACACGGTGTACCATCTTCTGGGTTTCTCATGCCTGTTTTCGATGTAGGAAGATGCCCTTGAACCTGGAGATTTGGGACCCATGGGATGGCTACCATGCAGTATTACTTGAAAGGGTCTGCGTTGGCTCACCCAACCTCACCGTACCTCTCAGCCCCAAGAGTGTCCACCCTTATGTCTCAATCAGCTGTGGGTCTAGATATGGTCAATCCAGGTTGCATCACAGCCCCTGAACGAATTTTGTAAGAATTTCTCTCTCTTTCACTGTCTTTGTTTCACTGGTTTTGAAAAGTAATTTATTTTTATAATGGGGTTTAGCTGCTTTTCACGGCTGTGTTTATGCCGCTTTACACCCCCTTGACTCACTTACAGAGAGATATCAATACATAGGTTTGAAGATTCTTACTAGTCAGATATATTCTTGTGCGGTGAATAGGGGGTGTTGAGTCCAGTTCACTGAAAAAGGAATAGGTCTTGTCTGTTACATATTGGGTTTATGGAACGGTATCTGAGCTAATTTGAAACCCTTGTTTTATGCATCACCCCACCTCACCTTTCCCGTTCAGCAGCCATAGTGTGTTTTCTAAATGTGTGACTCTGTTCTGTTTTGCAATTCAGTTCAAGTGTAGCGGTTTTTACATTCCCTCTAGAAGTGATATCTTATGATAAGTGTCTTTTTCTGTGTGACTTATTTCACTTAGAATCGTCGTACCTAAATCCACTCATCGTTCTGCTACTAGCCTTATGACGTTGATTTCATGGCTGAGTGATATTCCATTGTACCTGAGGACCACAACTTCTTTATGCATTTTTCTCTTTCCTAGGATATTTAGGGTGTAATGAAGTGTGGGTTCTTATCAACAGAGCAGCTCTATACTTTGGAGTGCCTGTGTCTTGCTGCTTTTTAGTTTTCCCTATTTATACGGCCATGAGTGGAAGTGCCCTATGCTCTCCAAGCTGTGTTTTTTAGATGTTTCAGAACACACCGTACACTTCTCCAGAGTGGCTGTTGGCAATTTACATCCCACCCATCAGCGTAGCAAGGCTCCCATTTCTCCATGGCCGGTCCTGCATTTCTGTTTTGGACACTTTTTTCCGCATGGCCCTTTTGCCCGCTGGGAAGCCAGACTTCTTTGGAGCGCTGATTTGCCTTTCCAGGTTGCTTGGTTGGCCAAAAAGGGCGTATGCGTTTTTTGCTGAATATATTCAGGAAAAAACGCATACGCCCCTTTTGGCCAAGGGCATCATTGTCCACGTTTTGCCGCTTTTCATGTGCTTTCAAGGCGATTCAAATCTACCTCCTGAAATCTGTTTCCTGCAATTCTGCCTTGTTTTCAAAGCCTCTTCGTTGCCTTCCCTTAATATATTTGTGGACGAGAGTTATCATTTAAAACTCTGCAGGTTTGTGAATTGCAGTGCCCCTGAGCTCCATTTTTCAACTCGCTTTTTTGGGAGCTGGCCGCAAAAGCGCAGGATTGCTTCAGGCCCTCTTCTGGTTCTGGGGGGCAGGCTGCGCTTGTGCTTAATTCTTCTTCCTGATGGGAAAATAGAGTGACCTGTGCCTGTCCCAACACCTAGAGCTAGTCTCTCATTGGTTCCCCCTCTTCCCGTTCATCCTCAGGACAAATTGCAACCTGTACGGAACAGGAGGTTAAAGGTGCTGATTCTCCAAGGAGGAAGATGGCTAGTAAATCGGCTGGAATGGCGAACCCGAGCCAAGGAGATGAGAAACGAGGTGCGTTTTAGAAACCTTTCCCGATCACACGGTGTACCATCTTCTGGGTTTCTCATGCCTGTTTTCGATGTAGGAAGATGCCCTTGAACCTGGAGATTTGGGACCCATGGGATGGCTACCATGCAGTATTACTTGAAAGGGTCTGCGTTGGCTCACCCAACCTCACCGAACCTCTCAGCCCCAAGAGTGTCCACCCTTATGTCTCAATCAGCTGTGGGTCTAGATATGGTCAATCCAGGTTGCATCACAGCCCCTGAACGAATTTTGTAAGAATTTCTCTCTCTTTCACTGTCTTTGTTTCACTGGTTTTGAAAAGTAATTTATTTTTATAATGGGGTTTAGCTGCTTTTCACGGCTGTGTTTATGCCGCTTTACACCCCCTTGACTCACTTACAGAGAGATATCAATACATAGGTTTGAAGATTCTTACTAGTCAGATATATTCTTGTGCGGTGAATAGGGGGTGTTGAGTCCAGTTCACTGAAAAAGGAATAGGTCTTGTCTGTTACATATTGGGTTTATGGAACGGTATCTGAGCTAATTTGAAACCCTTGTTTTATGCATCACCTCACCTCACCTTGCCCGTTCAGCAGCCATAGTGTGTTTTCTAAACGTGTGACTCTGTTCTGTTTTGCAATTCAGTTCAAGTGTAGCGGTTTTTACATTCCCTCTAGAAGTGATATCTTATGATAAGTGTCTTTTTCTGTGTGACTTATTTCACTTAGAATCGTCGTACCTGAATCCACTCATCGTGCTGCTACTAGCCTTATGACGTTGATTTCATGGCTGAGTGATATTCCATTGTACATGAGGACCACAACTTCTTTATGCATTTTTCTCTTTCCTAGGATATTTAGGGTGTAATGAAGTGTGGGTTTTTGTCAACAGAGCAGCTCTATACTTTGGAGTGCCTGTGTCTTGCTGCTTTTTTGTTTTCCCTATTTATACGGCCATGAGTGGAAGTGCCCTATGCTCTCCAAGCTGTGTTGTTTAGATGTTTCAGAACACACCGTACACTTCTCCAGAGTGGCTGTTGGCAATTTACATCCCACCCATCAGCGTAGCAAGGCTCCCATTTCTCCATGGCCGGTCCTGCATTTCTGGTTTGGACACTTTTTTCCGCATGGCCCTTTTGCCCGCTGGGAAGCCAGACTTCTTTGGAGCGCTGATTTGCCTTTCCAGGTTGCTTGGTTGGCCAAAAAGGGCGTATGCGTTTTTTCCTGAATATATTCAGGAAAAAACGCATACGCCCCTTTTGGCCAAGGGCATCATTGTCCACGTTTTGCCGCTTTTCATGTGCTTTCAAGGCGATTCAAATCTACCTCCTGAAATCTGTTTCCTGCAATTCTGCCTTGTTTTCAAAGCCTCTTCGTTGCCTTCCCTTAATATATTTGTGGACGAGAGTTATCATTTAAAACTCTGCAGGTTTGTGAATTGCAGTGCCCCTGAGCTCCATTTTTCAACTCGCTTTTTTGGGAGCTGGCCGCAAAAGCGCAGGATTGCTTCAGGCCCTCTTCTGGTTCTGGGGGGCAGGCTGCGCTTGTGCTTAATTCTTCTTCCTGATGGGAAAATAGAGTGACCTGTGCCTGTCCCAACACCTAGAGCTAGTCTCTCATTGGTTCCCCCTCTTCCCGTTCATCATCAGGACAAATTGCAACCTGTATGAAACAGGAGGTTAAAGGTGCTGATTCTCCAAGGAGGAAGATGGCTAGTAAATCGGCTGGAATGGCGAACCCGAGCCAAGGAGATGAGAAATGAGGTGCGTTTTAGAAACCTTTCCCGATCACACGGTGTACCATCTTCTGGGTTTCTCATGCCTGTTTTCGATGTAGGAAGATGCCCTTGAACCTGGAGATTTGGGACCCATGGGATGGCTACCATGCAGTATTACTTGAAAGGGTCTGCGTTGGCTCACCCAACCTCACCGAACCTCTCAGCCCCAAGAGTGTCCACCCTTATGTCTCAATCAGCTGTGGGTCTAGATATGGTCAATCCAGGTTGCATCACAGCCCCTGAACGAATTTTGTAAGAATTTCTCTCTCTTTCACTGTCTTTGTTTCACTGGTTTTGAAAAGTAATTTATTTTTATAATGGGGTTTAGCTGCTTTTCACGGCTGTGTTTATGCCGCTTTACACCCCCTTGACTCACTTACAGAGAGATATCAATACATAGGTTTGAAGATTCTTACTAGTCAGATATATTCTTGTGCGGTGAATAGGGGGTGTTGAGTCCAGTTCACTGAAAAAGGAATAGGTCTTGTCTGTTACATATTGGGTTTATGGAACGGTATCTGAGCTAATTTGAAACCCTTGTTTTATGCATCACCTCACCTCACCTTGCCCGTTCAGCAGCCATAGTGTGTTTTCTAAACGTGTGACTCTGTTCTGTTTTGCAATTCAGTTCAAGTGTAGCGGTTTTTACATTCCCTCTAGAAGTGATATCTTATGATAAGTGTCTTTTTCTGTGTGACTTATTTCACTTAGAATCGTCGTACCTGAATCCACTCATCGTGCTGCTACTAGCCTTATGACGTTGATTTCATGGCTGAGTGATATTCCATTGTACATGAGGACCACAACTTCTTTATGCATTTTTCTCTTTCCTAGGATATTTAGGGTGTAATGAAGTGTGGGTTTTTGTCAACAGAGCAGCTCTATACTTTGGAGTGCCTGTGTCTTGCTGCTTTTTTGTTTTCCCTATTTATACGGCCATGAGTGGAAGTGCCCTATGCTCTCCAAGCTGTGTTGTTTAGATGTTTCAGAACACACCGTACACTTCTCCAGAGTGGCTGTTGGCAATTTACATCCCACCCATCAGCGTAGCAAGGCTCCCATTTCTCCATGGCCGGTCCTGCATTTCTGGTTTGGACACTTTTTTCCGCATGGCCCTTTTGCCCGCTGGGAAGCCAGACTTCTTTGGAGCGCTGATTTGCCTTTCCAGGTTGCTTGGTTGGCCAAAAAGGGCGTATGCGTTTTTTCCTGAATATATTCAGGAAAAAACGCATACGCCCCTTTTGGCCAAGGGCATCATTGTCCACGTTTTGCCGCTTTTCATGTGCTTTCAAGGCGATTCAAATCTACCTCCTGAAATCTGTTTCCTGCAATTCTGCCTTGTTTTCAAAGCCTCTTCGTTGCCTTCCCTTAATATATTTGTGGACGAGAGTTATCATTTAAAACTCTGCAGGTTTGTGAATTGCAGTGCCCCTGAGCTCCATTTTTCAACTCGCTTTTTTGGGAGCTGGCCGCAAAAGCGCAGGATTGCTTCAGGCCCTCTTCTGGTTCTGGGGGGCAGGCTGCACTTGTGCTTAATTCTTCTTCCTGATGGGAAAATAGAGTGACCTGTGCCTGTCCCAACACCTAGAGCTAGTCTCTCATTGGTTCCCCCTCTTCCCGTTCATCCTCAGGACAAATTGCAACCTGTACGGAACAGGAGGTTAAAGGTGCTGATTCTCCAAGGAGGAAGATGGCTAGTAAATCGGCTGGAATGGCGAACCCGAGCCAAGGAGATGAGAAATGAGGTGCGTTTTAGAAACCTTTCCCGATCACACGGTGTACCATCTTCTGGGTTTCTCATGCCTGTTTTCGATGTAGGAAGATGCCCTTGAACCTGGAGATTTGGGACCCATGGGATGGCTACCATGCAGTATTACTTGAAAGGGTCTGCGTTGGCTCACCCAACCTCACCGAACCTCTCAGCCCCAAGAGTGTCCACCCTTATGTCTCAATCAGCTGTGGGTCTAGATATGGTCAATCCAGGTTGCATCACAGCCCCTGAACGAATTTTGTAAGAATTTCTCTCTCTTTCACTGTCTTTGTTTCACTGGTTTTGAAAAGTAATTTATTTTTATAATGGGGTTTAGCTGCTTTTCACGGCTGTGTTTATGGCGCTTTACACCCCCTTGACTCACTTACAGAGAGATATCAATACATAGGTTTGAAGATTCTTACTAGTCAGATATATTCTTGTGCGGTGAATAGGGGGTGTTGAGTCCAGTTCACTGAAAAAGGAATAGGTCTTGTCTGTTACATATTGGGTTTATGGAACGGTATCTGAGCTAATTTGAAACCCTTGTTTTATGCATCACCCCACCTCACCTTGCCCGTTCAGCAGCCATAGTGTGTTTTCTAAACGTGTGACTCTGTTCTGTTTTGCAATTCAGTTCAAGTGTAGCGGTTTTTACATTCCCTCTAGAAGTGATATCTTATGATAAGTGTCTTTTTCTGTGTGACTTATTTCACTTAGAATCGTCGTACCTAAATCCACTCATCGTGCTGCTACTAGCCTTATGACGTTGATTTCATGGCTGAGTGATATTCCATTGTACATGAGGACCACAACTTCTTTATGCATTTTTCTCTTTCCTAGGATATTTAGGGTGTAATGAAGTGTGGGTTCTTGTCAACAGAGCAGCTCTATACTTTGGAGTGCCTGTGTCTTGCTGCTTTTTAGTTTTCCCTATTTATACGGCCATGAGTGGAAGTGCCCTATGCTCTCCAAGCTGTGTTGTTTAGATGTTTCAGAACACACCGTACACTTCTCCAGAGTGGCTGTTGGCAATTTACATCCCACCCATCAGCGTAGCAAGGCTCCCATTTCTCCATGGCCGGTCCTGCATTTCTGGTTTGGACACTTTTTTCCGCATGGCCCTTTTGCCCGCTGGGAAGCCAGACTTCTTTGGAGCGCTGATTTGCCTTTCCAGGTTGCTTGGTTGGCCAAAAAGGGCGTATGCGTTTTTTCCTGAATATATTCAGGAAAAAACGCATACGCCCCTTTTGGCCAAGGGCATCATTGTCCACGTTTTGCCGCTTTTCATGTGCTTTCAAGGCGATTCAAATCTACCTCCTGAAATCTGTTTCCTGCAATTCTGCCTTGTTTTCAAAGCCTCTTCGTTGCCTTCCCTTAATATATTTGTGGACGAGAGTTATCATTTAAAACTCTGCAGGTTTGTGAATTGCAGTGCCCCTGAGCTCCATTTTTCAACTCGCTTTTTTGGGAGCTGGCCGCAAAAGCGCAGGATTGCTTCAGGCCCTCTTCTGGTTCTGGGGGGCAGGCTGCGCTTGTGCTTAATTCTTCTTCCTGATGGGAAAATAGAGTGACCTGTGCCTGTCCCAACACCTAGAGCTAGTCTCTCATTGGTTCCCCCTCTTCCCGTTCATCCTCAGGACAAATTGCAACCTCTACGGAACAGGAGGTTAAAGGTGCTGATTCTCCAAGGAGGAAGATGGCTAGTAAATCGGCTGGAATGGCGAACCCGAGCCAAGGAGATGAGAAATGAGGTGCGTTTTAGAAACCTTTCCCGATCACACGGTGTACCATCTTCTGGGTTTCTCATGCCTGTTTTCGATGTAGGAAGATGCCCTTGAACCTGGAGATTTGGGACCCAATGGGATGGCTACCATGCAGTATTACTTGAAAGGGTCTGCGTTGGCTCACCCAACCTCACCGAACCTCTCAGCCCCAAGAGTGTCCACCCTTATGTCTCAATCAGCTGTGGGTCTAGATATGGTCAATCCAGGTTGCATCACAGCCCCTGAACGAATTTTTTAAGAATTTCTCTCTCTTTCACTGTCTTTGTTTCACTGGTTTTGAAAAGTAATTTATTTTTATAATGGGGTTTAGCTGCTTTTCACGGCTGTGTTTATGCCGCTTTACACCCCCTTGACTCACTTACAGAGAGATATCAATACATAGGTTTGAAGATTCTTACTAGTCAGATATATTCTTGTGCGGTGAATAGGGGGTGTTGAGTCCAGTTCACTGAAAAAGGAATAGGTCTTGTCTGTTACATATTGGGTTTATGGAACGGTATCTGAGCTAATTTGAAACCCTTGTTTTATGCATCACCCCACCTCACCTTGCCCGTTCAGCAGCCATAGTGTGTTTTCTAAACGTGTGACTCTGTTCTGTTTTGCAATTCAGTTCAAGTGTAGCGGTTTTTACATTCCCTCTAGAAGTGATATCTTATGATAAGTGTCTTTTTCTGTGTGACTTATTTCACTTAGAATCGTCGTACCTAAATCCACTCATCGTGCTGCTACTAGCCTTATGACGTTGATTTCATGGCTGAGTGATATTCCATTGTACATGAGGACCACAACTTCTTTATGCATTTTTCTCTTTCCTAGGATATTTAGGGTGTAATGAAGTGTGGGTTCTTGTCAACAGAGCAGCTCTATACTTTGGAGTGCCTGTGTCTTGCTGCTTTTTAGTTTTCCCTATTTATACGGCCATGAGTGGAAGTGCCCTATGCTCTCCAAGCTGTGTTTTTTAGATGTTTCAGAACACACCGTACACTTCTCCAGAGTGGCTGTTGGCAATTTACATCCCACCCATCAGCGTAGCAAGGCTCCCATTTCTCCATGGCCGGTCCTGCATTTCTGGTTTGGACACTTTTTTCCGCATGGCCCTTTTGCCCGCTGGGAAGCCAGACTTCTTTGGAGCGCTGATTTGCCTTTCCAGGTTGCTTGGTTGGCCAAAAAGGGCGTATGCGTTTTTTGCTGAATATATTCAGGAAAAAACGCATACGCCCCTTTTGGCCAAGGGCATCATTGTCCACGTTTTGCCGCTTTTCATGTGCTTTCAAGGCGATTCAAATCTACCTCCTGAAATCTGTTTCCTGCAATTCTGCCTTGTTTTCAAAGCCTCTTCGTTGCCTTCCCTTAATATATTTGTGGACGAGAGTTATCATTTAAAACTCTGCAGGTTTGTGAATTGCAGTGCCCCTGAGCTCCATTTTTCAACTCGCTTTTTTGGGAGCTGGCCGCAAAAGCGCAGGATTGCTTCAGGCCCTCTTCTGGTTCTGGGGGGCAGGCTGCGCTTGTGCTTAATTCTTCTTCCTGATGGGAAAATAGAGTGACCTGTGCCTGTCCCAACACCTAGAGCTAGTCTCTCATTGGTTCCCCCTCTTCCCGTTCATCATCAGGACAAATTGCAACCTGTATGAAACAGGAGGTTAAAGGTGCTGATTCTCCAAGGAGGAAGATGGCTAGTAAATCGGCTGGAATGGCGAACCCGAGCCAAGGAGATGAGAAATGAGGTGCGTTTTAGAAACCTTTCCCGATCACACGGTGTACCATCTTCTGGGTTTCTCATGCCTGTTTTCGATGTAGGAAGATGCCCTTGAACCTGGAGATTTGGGACCCATGGGATGGCTACCATGCAGTATTACTTGAAAGGGTCTGCGTTGGCTCACCCAACCTCACCGAACCTCTCAGCCCCAAGAGTGTCCACCCTTATGTCTCAATCAGCTGTGGGTCTAGATATGGTCAATCCAGGTTGCATCACAGCCCCTGAACGAATTTTGTAAGAATTTCTCTCTCTTTCACTGTCTTTGTTTCACTGGTTTTGAAAAGTAATTTATTTTTATAATGGGGTTTAGCTGCTTTTCACGGCTGTGTTTATGGCGCTTTACACCCCCTTGACTCACTTACAGAGAGATATCAATACATAGGTTTGAAGATTCTTACTAGTCAGATATATTCTTGTGCGGTGAATAGGGGGTGTTGAGTCCAGTTCACTGAAAAAGGAATAGGTCTTGTCTGTTACATATTGGGTTTATGGAACGGTATCTGAGCTAATTTGAAACCCTTGTTTTATGCATCACCTCACCTCACCTTGCCCGTTCAGCAGCCATAGTGTGTTTTCTAAACGTGTGACTCTGTTCTGTTTTGCAATTCAGTTCAAGTGTAGCGGTTTTTACATTCCCTCTAGAAGTGATATCTTATGATAAGTGTCTTTTTCTGTGTGACTTATTTCACTTAGAATCGTCGTACCTGAATCCACTCATCGTGCTGCTACTAGCCTTATGACGTTGATTTCATGGCTGAGTGATATTCCATTGTACATGAGGACCACAACTTCTTTATGCATTTTTCTCTTTCCTAGGATATTTAGGGTGTAATGAAGTGTGGGTTTTTGTCAACAGAGCAGCTCTATACTTTGGAGTGCCTGTGTCTTGCTGCTTTTTTGTTTTCCCTATTTATACGGCCATGAGTGGAAGTGCCCTATGCTCTCCAAGCTGTGTTGTTTAGATGTTTCAGAACACACCGTACACTTCTCCAGAGTGGCTGTTGGCAATTTACATCCCACCCATCAGCGTAGCAAGGCTCCCATTTCTCCATGGCCGGTCCTGCATTTCTGGTTTGGACACTTTTTTCCGCATGGCCCTTTTGCCCGCTGGGAAGCCAGACTTCTTTGGAGCGCTGATTTGCCTTTCCAGGTTGCTTGGTTGGCCAAAAAGGGCGTATGCGTTTTTTCCTGAATATATTCAGGAAAAAACGCATACGCCCCTTTTGGCCAAGGGCATCATTGTCCACGTTTTGCCGCTTTTCATGTGCTTTCAAGGCGATTCAAATCTACCTCCTGAAATCTGTTTCCTGCAATTCTGCCTTGTTTTCAAAGCCTCTTCGTTGCCTTCCCTTAATATATTTGTGGACGAGAGTTATCATTTAAAACTCTGCAGGTTTGTGAATTGCAGTGCCCCTGAGCTCCATTTTTCAACTCGCTTTTTTGGGAGCTGGCCGCAAAAGCGCAGGATTGCTTCAGGCCCTCTTCTGGTTCTGGGGGGCAGGCTGCACTTGTGCTTAATTCTTCTTCCTGATGGGAAAATAGAGTGACCTGTGCCTGTCCCAACACCTAGAGCTAGTCTCTCATTGGTTCCCCCTCTTCCCATTCATCCTCAGGACAAATTGCAACCTGTACGGAACAGGAGGTTAAAGGTGCTGATTCTCCAAGGAGGAAGATGGCTAGTAAATCGGCTGGAATGGCGAACCCGAGCCAAGGAGATGAGAAATGAGGTGCGTTTTAGAAACCTTTCCCGATCACACGGTGTACCATCTTCTGGGTTTCTCATGCCTGTTTTCGATGTAGGAAGATGCCCTTGAACCTGGAGATTTGGGACCCATGGGATGGCTACCATGCAGTATTACTTGAAAGGGTCTGCGTTGGCTCACCCAACCTCACCGAACCTCTCAGCCCCAAGAGTGTCCACCCTTATGTCTCAATCAGCTGTGGGTCTAGATATGGTCAATCCAGGTTGCATCACAGCCCCTGAACGAATTTTGTAAGAATTTCTCTCTCTTTCACTGTCTTTGTTTCACTGGTTTTGAAAAGTAATTTATTTTTATAATGGGGTTTAGCTGCTTTTCACGGCTGTGTTTATGGCGCTTTACACCCCCTTGACTCACTTACAGAGAGATATCAATACATAGGTTTGAAGATTCTTACTAGTCAGATATATTCTTGTGCGGTGAATAGGGGGTGTTGAGTCCAGTTCACTGAAAAAGGAATAGGTCTTGTCTGTTACATATTGGGTTTATGGAACGGTATCTGAGCTAATTTGAAACCCTTGTTTTATGCATCACCCCACCTCACCTTGCCCGTTCAGCAGCCATAGTGTGTTTTCTAAACGTGTGACTCTGTTCTGTTTTGCAATTCAGTTCAAGTGTAGCGGTTTTTACATTCCCTCTAGAAGTGATATCTTATGATAAGTGTCTTTTTCTGTGTGACTTATTTCACTTAGAATCGTCGTACCTAAATCCACTCATCGTGCTGCTACTAGCCTTATGACGTTGATTTCATGGCTGAGTGATATTCCATTGTACATGAGGACCACAACTTCTTTATGCATTTTTCTCTTTCCTAGGATATTTAGGGTGTAATGAAGTGTGGGTTCTTGTCAACAGAGCAGCTCTGTACTTTGGAGTGCCTGTGTCTTGCTGCTTTTTAGTTTTCCCTATTTATACGGCCATGAGTGGAAGTGCCCTATGCTCTCCAAGCTGTGTTGTTTAGATGTTTCAGAACACACCGTACACTTCTCCAGAGTGGCTGTTGGCAATTTACATCCCACCCATCAGCGTAGCAAGGCTCCCATTTCTCCATGGCCGGTCCTGCATTTCTGGTTTGGACACTTTTTTCCGCATGGCCCTTTTGCCCGCTGGGAAGCCAGACTTCTTTGGAGCGCTGATTTGCCTTTCCAGGTTGCTTGGTTGGCCAAAAAGGGCGTATGCGTTTTTTCCTGAATATATTCAGGAAAAAACGCATACGCCCCTTTTGGCCAAGGGCATCATTGTCCACGTTTTGCCGCTTTTCATGTGCTTTCAAGGCGATTCAAATCTACCTCCTGAAATCTGTTTCCTGCAATTCTGCCTTGTTTTCAAAGCCTCTTCGTTGCCTTCCCTTAATATATTTGTGGACGAGAGTTATCATTTAAAACTCTGCAGGTTTGTGAATTGCAGTGCCCCTGAGCTCCATTTTTCAACTCGCTTTTTTGGGAGCTGGCCGCAAAAGCGCAGGATTGCTTCAGGCCCTCTTCTGGTTCTGGGGGGCAGGCTGCGCTTGTGCTTAATTCTTCTTCCTGATGGGAAAATAGAGTGACCTGTGCCTGTCCCAACACCTAGAGCTAGTCTCTCATTGGTTCCCCCTCTTCCCGTTCATCCTCAGGACAAATTGCAACCTGTACGGAACAGGAGGTTAAAGGTGCTGATTCTCCAAGGAGGAAGATGGCTAGTAAATCGGCTGGAATGGCGAACCCGAGCCAAGGAGATGAGAAATGAGGTGCGTTTTAGAAACCTTTCCCGATCACACGGTGTACCATCTTCTGGGTTTCTCATGCCTGTTTTCGATGTAGGAAGATGCCCTTGAACCTGGAGATTTGGGACCCAATGGGATGGCTACCATGCAGTATTACTTGAAAGGGTCTGCGTTGGCTCACCCAACCTCACCGAACCTCTCAGCCCCAAGAGTGTCCACCCTTATGTCTCAATCAGCTGTGGGTCTAGATATGGTCAATCCAGGTTGCATCACAGCCCCTGAACGAATTTTGTAAGAATTTCTCTCTCTTTCACTGTCTTTGTTTCACTGGTTTTGAAAAGTAATTTATTTTTATAATGGGGTTTAGCTGCTTTTCACGGCTGTGTTTATGCCGCTTTACACCCCCTTGACTCACTTACAGAGAGATATCAATACATAGGTTTGAAGATTCTTACTAGTCAGATATATTCTTGTGCGGTGAATAGGGGGTGTTGAGTCCAGTTCACTGAAAAAGGAATAGGTCTTGTCTGTTACATATTGGGTTTATGGAACGGTATCTGAGCTAATTTGAAACCCTTGTTTTATGCATCACCCCACCTCACCTTGCCCGTTCAGCAGCCATAGTGTGTTTTCTAAACGTGTGACTCTGTTCTGTTTTGCAATTCAGTTCAAGTGTAGCGGTTTTTACATTCCCTCTAGAAGTGATATCTTATGATAAGTGTCTTTTTCTGTGTGACTTATTTCACTTAGAATCGTCGTACCTAAATCCACTCATCGTGCTGCTACTAGCCTTATGACGTTGATTTCATGGCTGAGTGATATTCCATTGTACATGAGGACCACAACTTCTTTATGCATTTTTCTCTTTCCTAGGATATTTAGGGTGTAATGAAGTGTGGGTTCTTGTCAACAGAGCAGCTCTATACTTTGGAGTGCCTGTGTCTTGCTGCTTTTTAGTTTTCCCTATTTATACGGCCATGAGTGGAAGTGCCCTATGCTCTCCAAGCTGTGTTTTTTAGATGTTTCAGAACACACCGTACACTTCTCCAGAGTGGCTGTTGGCAATTTACATCCCACCCATCAGCGTAGCAAGGCTCCCATTTCTCCATGGCCGGTCCTGCATTTCTGGTTTGGACACTTTTTTCCGCATGGCCCTTTTGCCCGCTGGGAAGCCAGACTTCTTTGGAGCGCTGATTTGCCTTTCCAGGTTGCTTGGTTGGCCAAAAAGGGCGTATGCGTTTTTTGCTGAATATATTCAGGAAAAAACGCATACGCCCCTTTTGGCCAAGGGCATCATTGTCCACGTTTTGCCGCTTTTCATGTGCTTTCAAGGCGATTCAAATCTACCTCCTGAAATCTGTTTCCTGCAATTCTGCCTTGTTTTCAAAGCCTCTTCGTTGCCTTCCCTTAATATATTTGTGGACGAGAGTTATCATTTAAAACTCTGCAGGTTTGTGAATTGCAGTGCCCCTGAGCTCCATTTTTCAACTCGCTTTTTTGGGAGCTGGCCGCAAAAGCGCAGGATTGCTTCAGGCCCTCTTCTGGTTCTGGGGGGCAGGCTGCGCTTGTGCTTAATTCTTCTTCCTGATGGGAAAATAGAGTGACCTGTGCCTGTCCCAACACCTAGAGCTAGTCTCTCATTGGTTCCCCCTCTTCCCGTTCATCATCAGGACAAATTGCAACCTGTACGAAACAGGAGGTTAAAGGTGCTGATTCTCCAAGGAGGAAGATGGCTAGTAAATCGGCTGGAATGGCGAACCCGAGCCAAGGAGATGAGAAACGAGGTGCGTTTTAGAAACCTTTCCCGATCACACGGTGTACCATCTTCTGGGTTTCTCATGCCTGTTTTCGATGTAGGAAGATGCCCTTGAACCTGGAGATTTGGGACCCATGGGATGGCTACCATGCAGTATTACTTGAAAGGGTCTGCGTTGGCTCACCCAACCTCACCGAACCTCTCAGCCCCAAGAGTGTCCACCCTTATGTCTCAATCAGCTGTGGGTCTAGATATGGTCAATCCAGGTTGCATCACAGCCCCTGAACGAATTTTGTAAGAATTTCTCTCTCTTTCACTGTCTTTGTTTCACTGGTTTTGAAAAGTAATTTATTTTTATAATGGGGTTTAGCTGCTTTTCACGGCTGTGTTTATGCCGCTTTACACCCCCTTGACTCACTTACAGAGAGATATCAATACATAGGTTTGAAGATTCTTACTAGTCAGATATATTCTTGTGCGGTGAATAGGGGGTGTTGAGTCCAGTTCACTGAAAAAGGAATAGGTCTTGTCTGTTACATATTGGGTTTATGGAACGGTATCTGAGCTAATTTGAAACCCTTGTTTTATGCATCACCTCACCTCACCTTGCCCGTTCAGCAGCCATAGTGTGTTTTCTAAACGTGTGACTCTGTTCTGTTTTGCAATTCAGTTCAAGTGTAGCGGTTTTTACATTCCCTCTAGAAGTGATATCTTATGATAAGTGTCTTTTTCTGTGTGACTTATTTCACTTAGAATCGTCGTACCTGAATCCACTCATCGTGCTGCTACTAGCCTTATGACGTTGATTTCATGGCTGAGTGATATTCCATTGTACATGAGGACCACAACTTCTTTATGCATTTTTCTCTTTCCTAGGATATTTAGGGTGTAATGAAGTGTGGGTTTTTGTCAACAGAGCAGCTCTATACTTTGGAGTGCCTGTGTCTTGCTGCTTTTTTGTTTTCCCTATTTATACGGCCATGAGTGGAAGTGCCCTATGCTCTCCAAGCTGTGTTGTTTAGATGTTTCAGAACACACCGTACACTTCTCCAGAGTGGCTGTTGGCAATTTACATCCCACCCATCAGCGTAGCAAGGCTCCCATTTCTCCATGGCCGGTCCTGCATTTCTGGTTTGGACACTTTTTTCCGCATGGCCCTTTTGCCCGCTGGGAAGCCAGACTTCTTTGGAGCGCTGATTTGCCTTTCCAGGTTGCTTGGTTGGCCAAAAAGGGCGTATGCGTTTTTTCCTGAATATATTCAGGAAAAAACGCATACGCCCCTTTTGGCCAAGGGCATCATTGTCCACGTTTTGCCGCTTTTCATGTGCTTTCAAGGCGATTCAAATCTACCTCCTGAAATCTGTTTCCTGCAATTCTGCCTTGTTTTCAAAGCCTCTTCGTTGCCTTCCCTTAATATATTTGTGGACGAGAGTTATCATTTAAAACTCTGCAGGTTTGTGAATTGCAGTGCCCCTGAGCTCCATTTTTCAACTCGCTTTTTTGGGAGCTGGCCGCAAAAGCGCAGGATTGCTTCAGGCCCTCTTCTGGTTCTGGGGGGCAGGCTGCACTTGTGCTTAATTCTTCTTCCTGATGGGAAAATAGAGTGACCTGTGCCTGTCCCAACACCTAGAGCTAGTCTCTCATTGGTTCCCCCTCTTCCCGTTCATCCTCAGGACAAATTGCAACCTGTACGGAACAGGAGGTTAAAGGTGCTGATTCTCCAAGGAGGAAGATGGCTAGTAAATCGGCTGGAATGGCGAACCCGAGCCAAGGAGATGAGAAATGAGGTGCGTTTTAGAAACCTTTCCCGATCACACGGTGTACCATCTTCTGGGTTTCTCATGCCTGTTTTCGATGTAGGAAGATGCCCTTGAACCTGGAGATTTGGGACCCATGGGATGGCTACCATGCAGTATTACTTGAAAGGGTCTGCGTTGGCTCACCCAACCTCACCGAACCTCTCAGCCCCAAGAGTGTCCACCCTTATGTCTCAATCAGCTGTGGGTCTAGATATGGTCAATCCAGGTTTCATCACAGCCCCTGAACGAATTTTGTAAGAATTTCTCTCTCTTTCACTGTCTTTGTTTCACTGGTTTTGAAAAGTAATTTATTTTTATAATGGGGTTTAGCTGCTTTTCACGGCTGTGTTTATGGCGCTTTACACCCCCTTGACTCACTTACAGAGAGATATCAATACATAGGTTTGAAGATTCTTACTAGTCAGATATATTCTTGTGCGGTGAATAGGGGGTGTTGAGTCCAGTTCACTGAAAAAGGAATAGGTCTTGTCTGTTACATATTGGGTTTATGGAACGGTATCTGAGCTAATTTGAAACCCTTGTTTTATGCATCACCCCACCTCACCTTGCCCGTTCAGCAGCCATAGTGTGTTTTCTAAACGTGTGACTCTGTTCTGTTTTGCAATTCAGTTCAAGTGTAGCGGTTTTTACATTCCCTCTAGAAGTGATATCTTATGATAAGTGTCTTTTTCTGTGTGACTTATTTCACTTAGAATCGTCGTACCTAAATCCACTCATCGTGCTGCTACTAGCCTTATGACGTTGATTTCATGGCTGAGTGATATTCCATTGTACATGAGGACCACAACTTCTTTATGCATTTTTCTCTTTCCTAGGATATTTAGGGTGTAATGAAGTGTGGGTTCTTGTCAACAGAGCAGCTCTATACTTTGGAGTGCCTGTGTCTTGCTGCTTTTTAGTTTTCCCTATTTATACGGCCATGAGTGGAAGTGCCCTATGCTCTCCAAGCTGTGTTGTTTAGATGTTTCAGAACACACCGTACACTTCTCCAGAGTGGCTGTTGGCAATTTACATCCCACCCATCAGCGTAGCAAGGCTCCCATTTCTCCATGGCCGGTCCTGCATTTCTGGTTTGGACACTTTTTTCCGCATGGCCCTTTTGCCCGCTGGGAAGCCAGACTTCTTTGGAGCGCTGATTTGCCTTTCCAGGTTGCTTGGTTGGCCAAAAAGGGCGTATGCGTTTTTTCCTGAATATATTCAGGAAAAAACGCATACGCCCCTTTTGGCCAAGGGCATCATTGTCCACGTTTTGCCGCTTTTCATGTGCTTTCAAGGCGATTCAAATCTACCTCCTGAAATCTGTTTCCTGCAATTCTGCCTTGTTTTCAAAGCCTCTTCGTTGCCTTCCCTTAATATATTTGTGGACGAGAGTTATCATTTAAAACTCTGCAGGTTTGTGAATTGCAGTGCCCCTGAGCTCCATTTTTCAACTCGCTTTTTTGGGAGCTGGCCGCAAAAGCGCAGGATTGCTTCAGGCCCTCTTCTGGTTCTGGGGGGCAGGCTGCGCTTGTGCTTAATTCTTCTTCCTGATGGGAAAATAGAGTGACCTGTGCCTGTCCCAACACCTAGAGCTAGTCTCTCATTGGTTCCCCCTCTTCCCGTTCATCCTCAGGACAAATTGCAACCTGTACGGAACAGGAGGTTAAAGGTGCTGATTCTCCAAGGAGGAAGATGGCTAGTAAATCGGCTGGAATGGCGAACCCGAGCCAAGGAGATGAGAAATGAGGTGCGTTTTAGAAACCTTTCCCGATCACACGGTGTACCATCTTCTGGGTTTCTCATGCCTGTTTTCGATGTAGGAAGATGCCCTTGAACCTGGAGATTTGGGACCCAATGGGATGGCTACCATGCAGTATTACTTGAAAGGGTCTGCGTTGGCTCACCCAACCTCACCGAACCTCTCAGCCCCAAGAGTGTCCACCCTTATGTCTCAATCAGCTGTGGGTCTAGATATGGTCAATCCAGGTTGCATCACAGCCCCTGAACGAATTTTGTAAGAATTTCTCTCTCTTTCACTGTCTTTGTTTCACTGGTTTTGAAAAGTAATTTATTTTTATAATGGGGTTTAGCTGCTTTTCACGGCTGTGTTTATGCCGCTTTACACCCCCTTGACTCACTTACAGAGAGATATCAATACATAGGTTTGAAGATTCTTACTAGTCAGATATATTCTTGTGCGGTGAATAGGGGGTGTTGAGTCCAGTTCACTGAAAAAGGAATAGGTCTTGTCTGTTACATATTGGGTTTATGGAACGGTATCTGAGCTAATTTGAAACCCTTGTTTTATGCATCACCCCACCTCACCTTGCCCGTTCAGCAGCCATAGTGTGTTTTCTAAACGTGTGACTCTGTTCTGTTTTGCAATTCAGTTCAAGTGTAGCGGTTTTTACATTCCCTCTAGAAGTGATATCTTATGATAAGTGTCTTTTTCTGTGTGACTTATTTCACTTAGAATCGTCGTACCTAAATCCACTCATCGTGCTGCTACTAGCCTTATGACGTTGATTTCATGGCTGAGTGATATTCCATTGTACATGAGGACCACAACTTCTTTATGCATTTTTCTCTTTCCTAGGATATTTAGGGTGTAATGAAGTGTGGGTTCTTGTCAACAGAGCAGCTCTATACTTTGGAGTGCCTGTGTCTTGCTGCTTTTTAGTTTTCCCTATTTATACGGCCATGAGTGGAAGTGCCCTATGCTCTCCAAGCTGTGTTGTTTAGATGTTTCAGAACACACCGTACACTTCTCCAGAGTGGCTGTTGGCAATTTACATCCCACCCATCAGCGTAGCAAGGCTCCCATTTCTCCATGGCCGGTCCTGCATTTCTGGTTTGGACACTTTTTTCCGCATGGCCCTTTTGCCCGCTGGGAAGCCAGACTTCTTTGGAGCGCTGATTTGCCTTTCCAGGTTGCTTGGTTGGCCAAAAAGGGCGTATGCGTTTTTTGCTGAATATATTCAGGAAAAAACGCATACGCCCCTTTTGGCCAAGGGCATCATTGTCCACGTTTTGCCGCTTTTCATGTGCTTTCAAGGCGATTCAAATCTACCTCCTGAAATCTGTTTCCTGCAATTCTGCCTTGTTTTCAAAGCCTCTTCGTTGCCTTCCCTTAATATATTTGTGGACGAGAGTTATCATTTAAAACTCTGCAGGTTTGTGAATTGCAGTGCCCCTGAGCTCCATTTTTCAACTCGCTTTTTTGGGAGCTGGCCGCAAAAGCGCAGGATTGCTTCAGGCCCTCTTCTGGTTCTGGGGGGCAGGCTGCGCTTGTGCTTAATTCTTCTTCCTGATGGGAAAATAGAGTGACCTGTGCCTGTCCCAACACCTAGAGCTAGTCTCTCATTGGTTCCCCCTCTTCCCGTTCATCATCAGGACAAATTGCAACCTGTACGAAACAGGAGGTTAAAGGTGCTGATTCTCCAAGGAGGAAGATGGCTAGTAAATCGGCTGGAATGGCGAACCCGAGCCAAGGAGATGAGAAATGAGGTGCGTTTTAGAAACCTTTCCCGATCACACGGTGTACCATCTTCTGGGTTTCTCATGCCTGTTTTCGATGTAGGAAGATGCCCTTGAACCTGGAGATTTGGGACCCATGGGATGGCTACCATGCAGTATTACTTGAAAGGGTCTGCGTTGGCTCACCCAACCTCACCGAACCTCTCAGCCCCAAGAGTGTCCACCCTTATGTCTCAATCAGCTGTGGGTCTAGATATGGTCAATCCAGGTTTCATCACAGCCCCTGAACGAATTTTGTAAGAATTTCTCTCTCTTTCACTGTCTTTGTTTCACTGGTTTTGAAAAGTAATTTATTTTTATAATGGGGTTTAGCTGCTTTTCACGGCTGTGTTTATGGCGCTTTACACCCCCTTGACTCACTTACAGAGAGATATCAATACATAGGTTTGAAGATTCTTACTAGTCAGATATATTCTTGTGCGGTGAATAGGGGGTGTTGAGTCCAGTTCACTGAAAAAGGAATAGGTCTTGTCTGTTACATATTGGGTTTATGGAACGGTATCTGAGCTAATTTGAAACCCTTGTTTTATGCATCACCCCACCTCACCTTGCCCGTTCAGCAGCCATAGTGTGTTTTCTAAACGTGTGACTCTGTTCTGTTTTGCAATTCAGTTCAAGTGTAGCGGTTTTTACATTCCCTCTAGAAGTGATATCTTATGATAAGTGTCTTTTTCTGTGTGACTTATTTCACTTAGAATCGTCGTACCTAAATCCACTCATCGTGCTGCTACTAGCCTTATGACGTTGATTTCATGGCTGAGTGATATTCCATTGTACATGAGGACCACAACTTCTTTATGCATTTTTCTCTTTCCTAGGATATTTAGGGTGTAATGAAGTGTGGGTTCTTGTCAACAGAGCAGCTCTATACTTTGGAGTGCCTGTGTCTTGCTGCTTTTTAGTTTTCCCTATTTATACGGCCATGAGTGGAAGTGCCCTATGCTCTCCAAGCTGTGTTTTTTAGATGTTTCAGAACACACCGTACACTTCTCCAGAGTGGCTGTTGGCAATTTACATCCCACCCATCAGCGTAGCAAGGCTCCCATTTCTCCATGGCCGGTCCTGCATTTCTGGTTTGGACACTTTTTTCCGCATGGCCCTTTTGCCCGCTGGGAATCCAGACTTCTTTGGAGCGCTGATTTGCCTTTCCAGGTTGCTTGGTTGGCCAAAAGGGGCGTATGCGTTTTTTCCTGAATATATTCAGGAAAAAACGCATACGCCCCTTTTGGCCAAGGGCATCATTGTCCACGTTTTGCCGCTTTTCATGTGCTTTCAAGGCGATTCAAATCTACCTCCTGAAATCTGTTTCCTGCAATTCTGCCTTGTTTTCAAAGCCTCTTCGTTGCCTTCCCTTAATATATTTGTGGACGAGAGTTATCATTTAAAACTCTGCAGGTTTGTGAATTGCAGTGCCCCTGAGCTCCATTTTTCAACTCGCTTTTTTGGGAGCTGGCCGCAAAAGCGCAGGATTGCTTCAGGCCCTCTTCTGGTTCTGGGGGGCAGGCTGCGCTTGTGCTTAATTCTTCTTCCTGATGGGAAAATAGAGTGACCTGTGCCTGTCCCAACACCTAGAGCTAGTCTCTCATTGGTTCCCCCTCTTCCCGTTCATCCTCAGGACAAATTGCAACCTGTACGGAACAGGAGGTTAAAGGTGCTGATTCTCCAAGGAGGAAGATGGCTAGTAAATCGGCTGGAATGGCGAACCCGAGCCAAGGAGATGAGAAATGAGGTGCGTTTTAGAAACCTTTCCCGATCACACGGTGTACCATCTTCTGGGTTTCTCATGCCTGTTTTCGATGTAGGAAGATGCCCTTGAACCTGGAGATTTGGGACCCATGGGATGGGTACCATGCAGTATTACTTGAAAGGGTCTGCGTTGGCTCACCCAACCTCACCGAACCTCTCAGCCCCAAGAGTGTCCACCCTTATGTCTCAATCAGCTGTGGGTCTAGATATGGTCAATCCAGGTTGCATCACAGCCCCTGAACGAATTTTGTAAGAATTTCTCTCTCTTTCACTGTCTTTGTTTCACTGGTTTTGAAAAGTAATTTATTTTTATAATGGGGTTTAGCTGCTTTTCACGGCTGTGTTTATGGCGCTTTACACCCCCTTGACTCACTTACAGAGAGATATCAATTCATAGGTTTGAAGATTCTTACTAGTCAGATATATTCTTGTGCGGTGAATAGGGGGTGTTGAGTCCAGTTCACTGAAAAAGGAATAGGTCTTGTCTGTTACATATTGGGTTTATGGAACGGTATCTGAGCTAATTTGAAACCCTTGTTTTATGCATCACCCCACCTCACCTTGCCCGTTCAGCAGCCATAGTGTGTTTTCTACACGTGTGACTCTGTTCTGTTTTGCAATTCAGTTCAAGTGTAGCGGTTTTTACATTCCCTCTAGAAGTGATATCTTATGATAAGTGTCTTTTTCTGTGTGACTTATTTCACTTAGAATCGTCGTACCTAAATCCACTCATCGTGCTGCTACTAGCCTTATGACGTTGATTTCATGGCTGAGTGATATTCCATTGTACATGAGGACCACAACTTCTTTATGCATTTTTCTCTTTCCTAGGATATTTAGGGTGTAATGAAGTGTGGGTTCTTGTCAACAGAGCAGCTCTATACTTTGGAGTGCCTGTGTCTTGCTGCTTTTTAGTTTTCCCTATTTATACGGCCATGAGTGGAAGTGCCCTATGCTCTCCAAGCTGTGTTTTTTAGATGTTTCAGAACACACCGTACACTTCTCCAGAGTGGCTGTTGGCAATTTACATCCCACCCATCAGCGTAGCAAGGCTCCCATTTCTCCATGGCCGGTCCTGCATTTCTGGTTTGGACACTTTTTTCCGCATGGCCCTTTTGCCCGCTGGGAAGCCAGACTTCTTTGGAGCGCTGATTTGCCTTTCCAGGTTGCTTGGTTGGCCAAAAAGGGCGTATGCGTTTTTTCCTGAATATATTCAGGAAAAAACGCATACGCCCCTTTTGGCCAAGGGCATCATTGTCCACGTTTTGCCGCTTTTCATGTGCTTTCAAGGCGATTCAAATCTACCTCCTGAAATCTGTTTCCTGCAATTCTGCCTTGTTTTCAAAGCCTCTTCGTTGCCTTCCCTTAATATATTTGTGGACGAGAGTTATCATTTAAAACTCTGCAGGTTTGTGAATTGCAGTGCCCCTGAGCTCCATTTTTCAACTCGCTTTTTTGGGAGCTGGCCGCAAAAGCGCAGGATTGCTTCAGGCCCTCTTCTGGTTCTGGGGGGCAGGCTGCGCTTGTGCTTAATTCTTCTTCCTGATGGGAAAATAGAGTGACCTGTGCCTGTCCCAACACCTAGAGCTAGTCTCTCATTGGTTCCCCCTCTTCCCGTTCATCCTCAGGACAAATTGCAACCTGTACGAAACAGGAGGTTAAAGGTGCTGATTCTCCAAGGAGGAAGATGGCTAGTAAATCGGCTGGAATGGCGAACCCGAGCCAAGGAGATGAGAAATGAGGTGCGTTTTAGAAACCTTTCCCGATCACACGGTGTACCATCTTCTGGGTTTCTCATGCCTGTTTTCGATGTAGGAAGATGCCCTTGAACCTGGAGATTAGGGACCCATGGGATGGCTACCATGCAGTATTACTTGAAAGGGTCTGCGTTGGCTCACCCAACCTCACCGAACCTCTCAGCCCCAAGAGTGTCCACCCTTATGTCTCAATCAGCTGTGGGTCTAGATATGGTCAATCCAGGTTGCATCACAGCCCCTGAACGAATTTTGTAAGAATTTCTCTCTCTTTCACTGTCTTTGTTTCACTGGTTTTGAAAAGTAATTTATTTTTATAATGGGGTTTAGCTGCTTTTCACGGCTGTGTTTATGGCGCTTTACACCCCCTTGACTCACTTACAGAGAGATATCAATACATAGGTTTGAAGATTCTTACTAGTCATATATATTCTTGTGCGGTGAATAGGGGGTGTTGAGTCCAGTTCACTGAAAAAGGAATAGGTCTTGTCTGTTACATATTGGGTTTATGGAACGGTATCTGAGCTAATTTGAAACCCTTGTTTTATGCATCACCCCACCTCACCTTGCCCGTTCAGCAGCCATAGTGTGTTTTCTAAACGTGTGACTCTGTTCTGTTTTGCAATTCAGTTCAAGTGTAGCGGTTTTTACATTCCCTCTAGAAGTGATATCTTATGATAAGTGTCTTTTTCTGTGTGACTTATTTCACTTAGAATCGTCGTACCTAAATCCACTCATCGTGCTGCTACTAGCCTTATGACGTTGATTTCATGGCTGAGTGATATTCCATTGTACATGAGGACCACAACTTCTTTATGCATTTTTCTCTTTCCTAGGATATTTAGGGTGTAATGAAGTGTGGGTTCTTGTCAACAGAGCAGCTCTATACTTTGGAGTGCCTGTGTCTTGCTGCTTTTTAGTTTTCCCTATTTATACGGCCATGAGTGGAAGTGCCCTATGCTCTCCAAGCTGTGTTTTTTAGATGTTTCAGAACACACCGTACACTTCTCCAGAGTGGCTGTTGGCAATTTACATCCCACCCATCAGCGTAGCAAGGCTCCCATTTCTCCATGGCCGGTCCTGCATTTCTGGTTTGGACACTTTTTTCCGCATGGCCCTTTTGCCCGCTGGGAAGCCAGACTTCTTTGGAGCGCTGATTTGCCTTTCCAGGTTGCTTGGTTGGCCAAAAAGGGCGTATGCGTTTTTTCCTGAATATATTCAGGAAAAAACGCATACGCCCCTTTTAGCCAAGGGCATCATTGTCCACGTTTTGCCGCTTTTCATGTGCTTTCAAGGCGATTCAAATCTACCTCCTGAAATCTGTTTCCTGCAATTCTGCCTTGTTTTCAAAGCCTCTTCGTTGCCTTCCCTTAATATATTTGTGGACGAGAGTTATCATTTAAAACTCTGCAGGTTTGTGAATTGCAGTGCCCCTGAGCTCCATTTTTCAACTCGCTTTTTTGGGAGCTGGCCGCAAAAGCGCAGGATTGCTTCAGGCCCTCTTCTGGTTCTGGGGGGCAGGCTGCGCTTGTGCTTAATTCTTCTTCCTGATGGGAAAATAGAGTGACCTGTGCCTGTCCCAACACCTAGAGCTAGTCTCTCATTGGTTCCCCCTCTTCCCGTTCATCCTCAGGACAAATTGCAACCTGTACGGAACAGGAGGTTAAAGGTGCTGATTCTCCAAGGAGGGAGATGGCTAGTAAATCGGTTGGAATGGCGAACCCGAGCCAAGGAGATGAGAAATGAGGTGCGTTATAGAAACCTTTCCCGATCACACGGTGTACCATCTTCTGGGTTTCTCATGCCTGTTTTCGATGTAGGAAGATGCCCTTGAACCTGGAGATTTGGGACCCATGGGATGGCTACCATGCAGTATTACTTGAAAGGGTCTGCGTTGGCTCACCCAACCTCACGGTACCTCTCAGCCCCGAGAGTGTCCACTCTTATGTCTCAATCAGCTGTGTGTCTAGATATGGTCAATCCAGGTTGCATCACAGCCCCTGAACGAATTTTGTAAGAATTACTCTCTCTTTCACTGTCTTTGTTTCACTGGTTTTGAAAAGTAATTTATTTTTATAATGGGGTTTAGCTGCTTTTCACGGCTGTGTTTATGGCGCTTTACACCCCCTTGACTCACTTACAGAGAGATATCAATACATAGGTTTGAAGATTCTTACTAGTCAGATATATTCTTGTGCGGTGAATAGGGGGTGTTGAGTCCAGTTCACTGAAAAAGGAATAGGTCTTGTCTGTTACATATTGGGTTTATGGAACGGTATCTGAGCTAATTTGAAACCCTTGTTTTATGCATCACCCCACCTCACCTTTCCCGTTCAGCAGCCATAGTGTGTTTTCTAAATGTGTGACTCTGTTCTGTTTTGCAATTCAGTTCAAGTGTAGCGGTTTTTACATTCCCTCTAGAAGTGATATCTTATGATAAGTGTCTTTTTCTGTGTGACTTATTTCACTTAGAATCGTCGTACCTAAATCCACTCATCGTTCTGCTACTAGCCTTATGACGTTGATTTCATGGCTGAGTGATATTCCATTGTACCTGAGGACCACAACTTCTTTATGCATTTTTCTCTTTCCTAGGATATTTAGGGTGTAATGAAGTGTGGGTTCTTGTCAACAGAGCAGCTCTATACTTTGGAGTGCCTGTGTCTTGCTGCTTTTTAGTTTTCCCTATTTATACGGCCATGAGTGGAAGTGCCCTATGCTCTCCAAGCTGTGTTTTTTAGATGTTTCAGAACACACCGTACACTTCTCCAGAGTGGCTGTTGGCAATTTACATCCCACCCATCAGCGTAGCAAGGCTCCCATTTCTCCATGGCCGGTCCTGCATTTCTGGTTTGGACACTTTTTTCCGCATGGCCCTTTTGCCCGCTGGGAAGCGAGACTTCTTTGGAGTGCTGATTTGCCTTTCCAGGTTGCTTGGTTGGCCAAAAAGGGCGTATGCGTTTTTTGCTGAATATATTCAGGAAAAAACGCATACGCCCCTTTTGGCCAAGGGCATCATTGTCCACGTTTTGCCGCTTTTCATGTGCTTTCAAGGCGATTCAAATCTACCTCCTGAAATCTGTTTCCTGCAATTCTGCCTTGTTTTCAAAGCCTCTTCGTTGCCTTCCCTTAATATATTTGTGGATGAGAGTTATCATTTAAAACTCTGCAGGTTTGTGAATTGCAGTGCCCCTGAGCTCCATTTTTCAACTCGCTTTTTTGGGAGCTGGCCGCAAAAGCGCAGGATTGCTTCAGGCCCTCTTCTGGTTCTGGGGGGCAGGCTGCGCTTGTGCTTAATTCTTCTTCCTGATGGGAAAATAGAGTGACCTGTGCCTGTCCCAACACCTAGAGCTAGTCTCTCATTGGTTCCCCCTCTTCCCGTTCATCATCAGGACAAATTGCAACCTGTACGGAACAGGAGGTTAAAGGTGCTGATTCTCCAAGGAGGAAGATGGCTAGTAAATCGGCTGGAATGGCGAACCCGAGCCAAGGAGATGAGAAATGAGGTGCGTTTTAGAAACCTTTCCCGATCACACGGTGTACCATCTTCTGGGTTTCTCACGCCTGTTTTCGATGTAGGAAGATGCCCTTGAACCTGGAGATTTGGGACCCATGGGATGGCTACCATGCAGTATTACTTGAAAGGGTCTGCGTTGGCTCACCCAACCTCACCGAACCTCTCAGCCCCAAGAGTGTCCACCCTTATGTCTCAATCAGCTGTGGGTCTAGATATGGTCAATCCAGGTTGCATCACAGCCCCTGAACGAATTTTGTAAGAATTTCTCTCTCTTTCACTGTCTTTGTTTCACTGGTTTTGAAAAGTAATTTATTTTTATAATGGGGTTTAGCTGCTTTTCACGGCTGTGTTTATGCCGCTTTACACCCCCTTGACTCACTTACAGAGAGATATCAATACATAGGTTTGAAGATTCTTACTAGTCAGATATATTCTTGTGCGGTGAATAGGGGGTGTTGAGTCCAGTTCACTGAAAAAGGAATAGGTCTTGTCTGTTACATATTGGGTTTATGGAACGGTATCTGAGCTAATTTGAAACCCTTGTTTTATGCATCACCCCACCTCACCTTGCCCGTTCAGCAGCCATAGTGTGTTTTCTAAACGTGTGACTCTGTTCTGTTTTGCAATTCAGTTCAAGTGTAGCGGTTTTTACATTCCCTCTAGAAGTGATATCTTATGATAAGTGTCTTTTTCTGTGTGACTTATTTCACTTAGAATCGTCGTACCTAAATCCACTCATCGTGCTGCTACTAGCCTTATGACGTTGATTTCATGGCTGAGTGATATTCCATTGTACATGAGGACCACAACTTCTTTATGCATTTTTCTCTTTCCTAGGATATTTAGGGTGTAATGAAGTGTGGGTTCTTGTCAACAGAGCAGCTCTATACTTTGGAGTGCCTGTGTCTTGCTGCTTTTTAGTTTTCCCTATTTATACGGCCATGAGTGGAAGTGCCCTATGCTCTCCAAGCTGTGTTTTTTAGATGTTTCAGAACACACCGTACACTTCTCCAGAGTGGCTGTTGGCAATTTACATCCCACCCATCAGCGTAGCAAGGCTCCCATTTCTCCATGGCCGGTCCTGCATTTCTGGTTTGGACACTTTTTTCCGCATGGCCCTTTTGCCCGCTGGGAATCCAGACTTCTTTGGAGCGCTGATTTGCCTTTCCAGGTTGCTTGGTTGGCCAAAAAGGGCGTATGCGTTTTTTCCTGAATATATTCAGGAAAAAACGCATACGCCCCTTTTGGCCAAGGGCATCATTGTCCACGTTTTGCCGCTTTTCATGTGCTTTCAAGGCGATTCAAATCTACCTCCTGAAATCTGTTTCCTGCAATTCTGCCTTGTTTTCAAAGCCTCTTCGTTGCCTTCCCTTAATATATTTGTGGACGAGAGTTATCATTTAAAACTCTGCAGGTTTGTGAATTGCAGTGCCCCTGAGCTCCATTTTTCAACTCGCTTTTTTGGGAGCTGGCCGCAAAAGCGCAGGATTGCTTCAGGCCCTCTTCTGGTTCTGGGGGGCAGGCTGCGCTTGTGCTTAATTCTTCTTCCTGATGGGAAAATAGAGTGACCTGTGCCTGTCCCAACACCTAGAGCTAGTCTCTCATTGGTTCCCCCTCTTCCCGTTCATCCTCAGGACAAATTGCAACCTGTACGGAACAGGAGGTTAAAGGTGCTGATTCTCCAAGGAGGGAGATGGCTAGTAAATCGGTTGGAATGGCGAACCCGAGCCAAGGAGATGAGAAATGAGGTGCGTTATAGAAACCTTTCCCGATCACACGGTGTACCATCTTCTGGGTTTCTCATGCCTGTTTTCGATGTAGGAAGATGCCCTTGAACCTGGAGATTTGGGACCCATGGGATGGCTACCATGCAGTATTACTTGAAAGGGTCTGCGTTGGCTCACCCAACCTCACGGTACCTCTCAGCCCCAAGAGTGTCCACTCTTATGTCTCAATCAGCTGTGGGTCTAGATATGGTCAATCCAGGTTGCATCACAGCCCCTGAACGAATTTTGTAAGAATTACTCTCTCTTTCACTGTCTTTGTTTCACTGGTTTTGAAAAGTAATTTATTTTTATAATGGGGTTTAGCTGCTTTTCACGGCTGTGTTTATGGCGCTTTACACCCCCTTGACTCACTTACAGAGAGATATCAATACATAGGTTTGAAGATTCTTACTAGTCAGATATATTCTTGTGCGGTGAATAGGGGGTGTTGAGTCCAGTTCACTGAAAAAGAAATAGGTCTTGTCTGTTACATATTGGGTTTATGGAACGGTATCTGAGCTAATTTGAAACCCTTGTTTTATGCATCACCCCACCTCACCTTTCCCGTTCAGCAGCCATAGTGTGTTTTCTAAATGTGTGACTCTGTTCTGTTTTGCAATTCAGTTCAAGTGTAGCGGTTTTTACATTCCCTCTAGAAGTGATATCTTATGATAAGTGTCTTTTTCTGTGTGACTTATTTCACTTAGAATCGTCGTACCTAAATCCACTCATCGTTCTGCTACTAGCCTTATGACGTTGATTTCATGGCTGAGTGATATTCCATTGTACCTGAGGACCACAACTTCTTTATGCATTTTTCTCTTTCCTAGGATATTTAGGGTGTAATGAAGTGTGGGTTCTTGTCAACAGAGCAGCTCTATACTTTGGAGTGCCTGTGTCTTGCTGCTTTTTAGTTTTCCCTATTTATACGGCCATGAGTGGAAGTGCCCTATGCTCTCCAAGCTGTGTTTTTTAGATGTTTCAGAACACACCGTACACTTCTCCAGAGTGGCTGTTGGCAATTTACATCCCACCCATCAGCGTAGCAAGGCTCCCATTTCTCCATGGCCGGTCCTGCATTTCTGGTTTGGACACTTTTTTCCGCATGGCCCTTTTGCCCGCTGGGAAGCGAGACTTCTTTGGAGTGCTGATTTGCCTTTCCAGGTTGCTTGGTTGGCCAAAAAGGGCGTATGCGTTTTTTGCTGAATATATTCAGGAAAAAACGCATACACCCCTTTTGGCCAAGGGCATCATTGTCCACGTTTTGCCGCTTTTCATGTGCTTTCAAGGCGATTCAAATCTACCTCCTGAAATCTGTTTCCTGCAATTCTGCCTTGTTTTCAAAGCCTCTTCGTTGCCTTCCCTTAATATATTTGTGGACGAGAGTTATCATTTAAAACTCTGCAGGTTTGTGAATTGCAGTGCCCCTGAGCTCCATTTTTCAACTCGCTTTTTTGGGAGCTGGCCGTAAAAGCGCAGGATTGCTTCAGGCCCTCTTCTGGTTCTGGGGGGCAGGCTGCGCTTGTGCTTAATTCTTCTTCCTGATGGGAAAATAGAGTGACCTGTGCCTGTCCCAACACCTAGAGCTAGTCTCTCATTGGTTCCCCCTCTTCCCGTTCATCATCAGGACAAATTGCAACCTGTACGGAACAGGAGGTTAAAGGTGCTGATTCTCCAAGGAGGAAGATGGCTAGTAAATCGGCTGGAATGGCGAACCCGAGCCAAGGAGATGAGAAATGAGGTGCGTTTTAGAAACCTTTCCCGATCACACGGTGTACCATCTTCTGGGTTTCTCACGCCTGTTTTCGATGTAGGAAGATGCCCTTGAACCTGGAGATTTGGGACCCATGGGATGGCTACCATGCAGTATTACTTGAAAGGGTCTGCGTTGGCTCACCCAACCTCACCGAACCTCTCAGCCCCAAGAGTGTCCACCCTTATGTCTCAATCAGCTGTGGGTCTAGATATGGTCAATCCAGGTTGCATCACAGCCCCTGAACGAATTTTGTAAGAATTTCTCTCTCTTTCACTGTCTTTGTTTCACTGGTTTTGAAAAGTAATTTATTTTTATAATGGGGTTTAGCTGCTTTTCACGGCTGTGTTTATGCCGCTTTACACCCCCTTGACTCACTTACAGAGAGATATCAATACATAGGTTTGAAGATTCTTACTAGTCAGATATATTCTTGTGCGGTGAATAGGGGGTGTTGAGTCCAGTTCACTGAAAAAGGAATAGGTCTTGTCTGTTACATATTGGGTTTATGGAACGGTATCTGAGCTAATTTGAAACCCTTGTTTTATGCATCACCCCACCTCACCTTGCCCGTTCAGCAGCCATAGTGTGTTTTCTAAACGTGTGACTCTGTTCTGTTTTGCAATTCAGTTCAAGTGTAGCGGTTTTTACATTCCCTCTAGAAGTGATATCTTATGATAAGTGTCTTTTTCTGTGTGACTTATTTCACTTAGAATCGTCGTACCTAAATCCACTCATCGTGCTGCTACTAGCCTTATGACGTTGATTTCATGGCTGAGTGATATTCCATTGTACATGAGGACCACAACTTCTTTATGCATTTTTCTCTTTCCTAGGATATTTAGGGTGTAATGAAGTGTGGGTTCTTGTCAACAGAGCAGCTCTATACTTTGGAGTGCCTGTGTCTTGCTGCTTTTTAGTTTTCCCTATTTATACGGCCATGAGTGGAAGTGCCCTATGCTCTCCAAGCTGTGTTTTTTAGATGTTTCAGAACACACCGTACACTTCTCCAGAGTGGCTGTTGGCAATTTACATCCCACCCATCAGCGTAGCAAGGCTCCCATTTCTCCATGGCCGGTCCTGCATTTCTGGTTTGGACACTTTTTTCCGCATGGCCCTTTTGCCCGCTGGGAATCCAGACTTCTTTGGAGCGCTGATTTGCCTTTCCAGGTTGCTTGGTTGGCCAAAAAGGGCGTATGCGTTTTTTCCTGAATATATTCAGGAAAAAACGCATACGCCCCTTTTGGCCAAGGGCATCATTGTCCACGTTTTGCCGCTTTTCATGTGCTTTCAAGGCGATTCAAATCTACCTCCTGAAATCTGTTTCCTGCAATTCTGCCTTGTTTTCAAAGCCTCTTCGTTGCCTTCCCTTAATATATTTGTGGACGAGAGTTATCATTTAAAACTCTGCAGGTTTGTGAATTGCAGTGCCCCTGAGCTCCATTTTTCAACTCGCTTTTTTGGGAGCTGGCCGCAAAAGCGCAGGATTGCTTCAGGCCCTCTTCTGGTTCTGGGGGGCAGGCTGCGCTTGTGCTTAATTCTTCTTCCTGATGGGAAAATAGAGTGACCTGTGCCTGTCCCAACACCTAGAGCTAGTCTCTCATTGGTTCCCCCTCTTCCCGTTCATCCTCAGGACAAATTGCAACCTGTACGGAACAGGAGGTTAAAGGTGCTGATTCTCCAAGGAGGGAGATGGCTAGTAAATCGGTTGGAATGGCGAACCCGATCCAAGGAGATGAGAAATGAGGTGCGTTTTTGAAACCTTTCCCGATCACACGGTGTACCATCTTCTGGGTTTCTCATGCCTGTTTTCGATGTAGGAAGATGCCCTTGAACCTGGAGATTTGGGACCCATGGGATGGCTACCATGCAGTATTACTTGAAAGGGTCTGCGTTGGCTCACCCAACCTCACGGTACCTCTCAGCCCCAAGAGTGTCCACCCTTATGTCTCAATCAGCTGTGGGTCTAGATATGGTCAATCCAGGTTGCATCACAGCCCCTGAACGAATTTTGTAAGAATTTCTCTCTCTTTCACTGTCTTTGTTTCACTGGTTTTGAAAAGTAATTTATTTTTATAATGGGGTTTAGCTGCTTTTCACGGCTGTGTTTATGGCGCTTTACACCCCCTTGACTCACTTACAGAGAGATATCAATACATAGGTTTGAAGATTCTTACTAGTCAGATATATTCTTGTGCGGTGAATAGGGGGTGTTGAGTCCAGTTCACTGAAAAAGAAATAGGTCTTGTCTGTTACATATTGGGTTTATGGAACGGTATCTGAGCTAATTTGAAACCCTTGTTTTATGCATCACCCCACCTCACCTTTCCCGTTCAGCAGCCATAGTGTGTTTTCTAAATGTGTGACTCTGTTCTGTTTTGCAATTCAGTTCAAGTGTAGCGGTTTTTACATTCCCTCTAGAAGTGATATCTTATGATAAGTGTCTTTTTCTGTGTGACTTATTTCACTTAGAATCGTCGTACCTAAATCCACTCATCGTTCTGCTACTAGCCTTATGACGTTGATTTCATGGCTGAGTGATATTCCATTGTACCTGAGGACCACAACTTCTTTATGCATTTTTCTCTTTCCTAGGATATTTAGGGTGTAATGAAGTGTGGGTTCTTGTCAACAGAGCAGCTCTATACTTTGGAGTGCCTGTGTCTTGCTGCTTTTTAGTTTTCCCTATTTATACGGCCATGAGTGGAAGTGCCCTATGCTCTCCAAGCTGTGTTTTTTAGATGTTTCAGAACACACCGTACACTTCTCCAGAGTGGCTGTTGGCAATTTACATCCCACCCATCAGCGTAGCAAGGCTCCCATTTCTCCATGGCCGGTCCTGCATTTCTGGTTTGGACACTTTTTTCCGCATGGCCCTTTTGCCCGCTGGGAAGCGAGACTTCTTTGGAGCGCTGATTTGCCTTTCCAGGTTGCTTGGTTGGCCAAAAAGGGCGTATGCGTTTTTTGCTGAATATATTCAGGAAAAAACGCATACGCCCCTTTTGGCCAAGGGCATCATTGTCCACGTTTTGCCGCTTTTCATGTGCTTTCAAGGCGATTCAAATCTACCTCCTGAAATCTGTTTCCTGCAATTCTGCCTTGTTTTCAAAGCCTCTTCGTTGCCTTCCCTTAATATATTTGTGGACGAGAGTTATCATTTAAAACTCTGCAGGTTTGTGAATTGCAGTGCCCCTGAGCTCCATTTTTCAACTCGCTTTTTTGGGAGCTGGCCGCAAAAGCGCAGGATTGCTTCAGGCCCTCTTCTGGTTCTGGGGGGCAGGCTGCGCTTGTGCTTAATTCTTCTTCCTGATGGGAAAATAGAGTGACCTGTGCCTGTCCCAACACCTAGAGCTAGTCTCTCATTGGTTCCCCCTCTTCCCGTTCATCCTCAGGACAAATTGCAACCTGTACGGAACAGGAGGTTAAAGGTGCTGATTCTCCAAGGAGGAAGATGGCTAGTAAATCGGCTGGAATGGCGAACCCGAGCCAAGGAGATGAGAAACGAGGTGCGTTTTAGAAACCTTTCCCGATCACACGGTGTACCATCTTCTGGGTTTCTCATGCCTGTTTTCGATGTAGGAAGATGCCCTTGAACCTGGAGATTTGGGACCCATGGGATGGCTACCATGCAGTATTACTTGAAAGGGTCTGCGTTGGCTCACCCAACCTCACCGAACCTCTCAGCCCCAAGAGTGTCCACCCTTATGTCTCAATCAGCTGTGGGTCTAGATATGGTCAATCCAGGTTGCATCACAGCCCCTGAACGAATTTTGTAAGAATTTCTCTCTCTTTCACTGTCTTTGTTTCACTGGTTTTGAAAAGTAATTTATTTTTATAATGGGGTTTAGCTGCTTTTCACGGCTGTGTTTATGCCGCTTTACACCCCCTTGACTCACTTACAGAGAGATATCAATACATAGGTTTGAAGATTCTTACTAGTCAGATATATTCTTGTGCGGTGAATAGGGGGTGTTGAGTCCAGTTCACTGAAAAAGGAATAGGTCTTGTCTGTTACATATTGGGTTTATGGAACGGTATCTGAGCTAATTTGAAACCCTTGTTTTATGCATCACCCCACCTCACCTTGCCCGTTCAGCAGCCATAGTGTGTTTTCTAAACGTGTGACTCTGTTCTGTTTTGCAATTCAGTTCAAGTGTAGCGGTTTTTACATTCCCTCTAGAAGTGATATCTTATGATAAGTGTCTTTTTCTGTGTGACTTATTTCACTTAGAATCGTCGTACCTAAATCCACTCATCGTGCTGCTACTAGCCTTATGACGTTGATTTCATGGCTGAGTGATATTCCATTGTACATGAGGACCACAACTTCTTTATGCATTTTTCTCTTTCCTAGGATATTTAGGGTGTAATGAAGTGTGGGTTCTTGTCAACAGAGCAGCTCTATACTTTGGAGTGCCTGTGTCTTGCTGCTTTTTAGTTTTCCCTATTTATACGGCCATGAGTGGAAGTGCCCTATGCTCTCCAAGCTGTGTTTTTTAGATGTTTCAGAACACACCGTACACTTCTCCAGAGTGGCTGTTGGCAATTTACATCCCACCCATCAGCGTAGCAAGGCTCCCATTTCTCCATGGCCGGTCCTGCATTTCTGGTTTGGACACTTTTTTCCGCATGGCCCTTTTGCCCGCTGGGAAGCCAGACTTCTTTGGAGCGCTGATTTGCCTTTCCAGGTTGCTTGGTTGGCCAAAAAGGGCGTATGCGTTTTTTGCTGAATATATTCAGGAAAAAACGCATACGCCCCTTTTGGCCAAGGGCATCATTGTCCACGTTTTGCCGCTTTTCATGTGCTTTCAAGGCGATTCAAATCTACCTCCTGAAATCTGTTTCCTGCAATTCTGCCTTGTTTTCAAAGCCTCTTCGTTGCCTTCCCTTAATATATTTGTGGACGAGAGTTATCATTTAAAACTCTGCAGGTTTGTGAATTGCAGTGCCCCTGAGCTCCATTTTTCAACTCGCTTTTTTGGGAGCTGGCCGCAAAAGCGCAGGATTGCTTCAGGCCCTCTTCTGGTTCTGGGGGGCAGGCTGCGCTTGTGCTTAATTCTTCTTCCTGATGGGAAAATAGAGTGACCTGTGCCTGTCCCAACACCTAGAGCTAGTCTCTCATTGGTTCCCCCTCTTCCCGTTCATCCTCAGGACAAATTGCAACCTGTACGGAACAGGAGGTTAAAGGTGCTGATTCTCCAAGGAGGGAGATGGCTAGTAAATCGGCTGGAATGGCGAACCCGAGCCAAGGAGATGAGAAACGAGGTGCGTTTTAGAAACCTTTCCCGATCACACGGTGTACCATCTTCTGGGTTTCTCATGCCTGTTTTCGATGTAGGAAGATGCCCTTGAACCTGGAGATTTGGGACCCATGGGATGGCTACCATGCAGTATTACTTGAAAGGGTCTGCGTTGGCTCACCCAACCTCACCGAACCTCTCAGCCCCAAGAGTGTCCACCCTTATGTCTCAATCAGCTGTGGGTCTAGATATGGTCAATCCAGGTTGCATCACAGCCCCTGAACGAATTTTGTAAGAATTTCTCTCTCTTTCACTGTCTTTGTTTCACTGGTTTTGAAAAGTAATTTATTTTTATAATGGGGTTTAGCTGCTTTTCACGGCTGTGTTTATGCCGCTTTACACCCCCTTGACTCACTTACAGAGAGATATCAATACATAGGTTTGAAGATTCTTACTAGTCAGATATATTCTTGTGCGGTGAATAGGGGGTGTTGAGTCCAGTTCACTGAAAAAGGAATAGGTCTTGTCTGTTACATATTGGGTTTATGGAACGGTATCTGAGCTAATTTGAAACCCTTGTTTTATGCATCACCCCACCTCACCTTGCCCGTTCAGCAGCCATAGTGTGTTTTCTAAACGTGTGACTCTGTTCTGTTTTGCAATTCAGTTCAAGTGTAGCGGTTTTTACATTCCCTCTAGAAGTGATATCTTATGATAAGTGTCTTTTTCTGTGTGACTTATTTCACTTAGAATCGTCGTACCTAAATCCACTCATCGTGCTGCTACTAGCCTTATGACGTTGATTTCATGGCTGAGTGATATTCCATTGTACATGAGGACCACAACTTCTTTATGCATTTTTCTCTTTCCTAGGATATTTAGGGTATAATGAAGTGTGGGTTCTTGTCAACAGAGCAGCTCTATACTTTGGAGTGCCTGTGTCTTGCTGCTTTTTAGTTTTCCCTATTTATACGGCCATGAGTGGAAGTGCCCTATGCTCTCCAAGCTGTGTTTTTTAGATGTTTCAGAACACACCGTACACTTCTCCAGAGTGGCTGTTGGCAATTTACATCCCACCCATCAGCGTAGCAAGGCTCCCATTTCTCCATGGCCGGTCCTGCATTTCTGGTTTGGACACTTTTTTCCGCATGGCCCTTTTGCCCGCTGGGAATCCAGACTTCTTTGGAGCGCTGATTTGCCTTTCCAGGTTGCTTGGTTGGCCAAAAAGGGCGTATGCGTTTTTTCCTGAATATATTCAGGAAAAAACGCATACGCCCCTTTTGGCCAAGGGCATCATTGTCCACGTTTTGCCGCTTTTCATGTGCTTTCAAGGCGATTCAAATCTACCTCCTGAAATCTGTTTCCTGCAATTCTGCCTTGTTTTCAAAGCCTCTTCGTTGCCTTCCCTTAATATATTTGTGGACGAGAGTTATCATTTAAAACTCTGCAGGTTTGTGAATTGCAGTGCCCCTGAGCTCCATTTTTCAACTCGCTTTTTTGGGAGCTGGCCGCAAAAGCGCAGGATTGCTTCAGGCCCTCTTCTGGTTCTGGGGGGCAGGCTGCGCTTGTGCTTAATTCTTCTTCCTGATGGGAAAATAGAGTGACCTGTGCCTGTCCCAACACCTAGAGCTAGTCTCTCATTGGTTCCCCCTCTTCCCGTTCATCCTCAGGACAAATTGCAACCTGTACGGAACAGGAGGTTAAAGGTGCTGATTCTCCAAGGAGGGAGATGGCTAGTAAATCGGCTGGAATGGCGAACCCGAGCCAAGGAGATGAGAAACGAGGTGCGTTTTAGAAACCTTTCCCGATCACACGGTGTACCATCTTCTGGGTTTCTCATGCCTGTTTTCGATGTAGGAAGATGCCCTTGAACCTGGAGATTTGGGACCCATGGGATGGCTACCATGCAGTATTACTTGAAAGGGTCTGCGTTGGCTCACCCAACCTCACCGAACCTCTCAGCCCCAAGAGTGTCCACCCTTATGTCTCAATCAGCTGTGGGTCTAGATATGGTCAATCCAGGTTGCATCACAGCCCCTGAACGAATTTTGTAAGAATTTCTCTCTCTTTCACTGTCTTTGTTTCACTGGTTTTGAAAAGTAATTTATTTTTATAATGGGGTTTAGCTGCTTTTCACGGCTGTGTTTATGCCGCTTTACACCCCCTTGACTCACTTACAGAGAGATATCAATACATAGGTTTGAAGATTCTTACTAGTCAGATATATTCTTGTGCGGTGAATAGGGGGTGTTGAGTCCAGTTCACTGAAAAAGGAATAGGTCTTGTCTGTTACATATTGGGTTTATGGAACGGTATCTGAGCTAATTTGAAACCCTTGTTTTATGCATCACCCCACCTCACCTTGCCCGTTCAGCAGCCATAGTGTGTTTTCTAAACGTGTGACTCTGTTCTGTTTTGCAATTCAGTTCAAGTGTAGCGGTTTTTACATTCCCTCTAGAAGTGATATCTTATGATAAGTGTCTTTTTCTGTGTGACTTATTTCACTTAGAATCGTCGTACCTAAATCCACTCATCGTGCTGCTACTAGCCTTATGACGTTGATTTCATGGCTGAGTGATATTCCATTGTACATGAGGACCACAACTTCTTTATGCATTTTTCTCTTTCCTAGGATATTTAGGGTGTAATGAAGTGTGGGTTCTTGTCAACAGAGCAGCTCTATACTTTGGAGTGCCTGTGTCTTGCTGCTTTTTAGTTTTCCCTATTTATACGGCCATGAGTGGAAGTGCCCTATGCTCTCCAAGCTGTGTTTTTTAGATGTTTCAGAACACACCGTACACTTCTCCAGAGTGGCTGTTGGCAATTTACATCCCACCCATCAGCGTAGCAAGGCTCCCATTTCTCCATGGCCGGTCCTGCATTTCTGGTTTGGACACTTTTTTCCGCATGGCCCTTTTGCCCGCTGGGAATCCAGACTTCTTTGGAGCGCTGATTTGCCTTTCCAGGTTGCTTGGTTGGCCAAAAAGGGCGTATGCGTTTTTTCCTGAATATATTCAGGAAAAAACGCATACGCCCCTTTTGGCCAAGGGCATCATTGTCCACGTTTTGCCGCTTTTCATGTGCTTTCAAGGCGATTCAAATCTACCTCCTGAAATCTGTTTCCTGCAATTCTGCCTTGTTTTCAAAGCCTCTTCGTTGCCTTCCCTTAATATATTTGTGGACGAGAGTTATCATTTAAAACTCTGCAGGTTTGTGAATTGCAGTGCCCCTGAGCTCCATTTTTCAACTCGCTTTTTTGGGAGCTGGCCGCAAAAGCGCAGGATTGCTTCAGGCCCTCTTCTGGTTCTGGGGGCAGGCTGCGCTTGTGCTTAATTCTTCTTCCTGATGGGAAAATAGAGTGACCTGTGCCTGTCCCAACACCTAGAGCTAGTCTCTCATTGGTTCCCCCTCTTCCCGTTCATCCTCAGGACAAATTGCAACCTGTACGGAACAGGAGGTTAAAGGTGCTGATTCTCCAAGGAGGGAGATGGCTAGTAAATCGGCTGGAATGGCGAACCCGAGCCAAGGAGATGAGAAACGAGGTGCGTTTTAGAAACCTTTCCCGATCACACGGTGTACCATCTTCTGGGTTTCTCATGCCTGTTTTCGATGTAGGAAGATGCCCTTGAACCTGGAGATTTGGGACCCATGGGATGGCTACCATGCAGTATTACTTGAAAGGGTCTGCGTTGGCTCACCCAACCTCACCGAACCTCTCAGCCCCAAGAGTGTCCACCCTTATGTCTCAATCAGCTGTGGGTCTAGATATGGTCAATCCAGGTTGCATCACAGCCCCTGAACGAATTTTGTAAGAATTTCTCTCTCTTTCACTGTCTTTGTTTCACTGGTTTTGAAAAGTAATTTATTTTTATAATGGGGTTTAGCTGCTTTTCACGGCTGTGTTTATGCCGCTTTACACCCCCTTGACTCACTTACAGAGAGATATCAATACATAGGTTTGAAGATTCTTACTAGTCAGATATATTCTTGTGCGGTGAATAGGGGGTGTTGAGTCCAAGTTCACTGAAAAAGGAATAGGTCTTGTCTGTTACATATTGGGTTTATGGAACGGTATCTGAGCTAATTTGAAACCCTTGTTTTATGCATCACCCCACCTCACCTTGCCCGTTCAGCAGCCATAGTGTGTTTTCTAAACGTGTGACTCTGTTCTGTTTTGCAATTCAGTTCAAGTGTAGCGGTTTTTACATTCCCTCTAGAAGTGATATCTTATGATAAGTGTCTTTTTCTGTGTGACTTATTTCACTTAGAATCGTCGTACCTAAATCCACTCATCGTGCTGCTACTAGCCTTATGACGTTGATTTCATGGCTGAGTGATATTCCATTGTACATGAGGACCACAACTTCTTTATGCATTTTTCTCTTTCCTAGGATATTTAGGGTGTAATGAAGTGTGGGTTCTTGTCAACAGAGCAGCTCTATACTTTGGAGTGCCTGTGTCTTGCTGCTTTTTAGTTTTCCCTATTTATACGGCCATGAGTGGAAGTGCCCTATGCTCTCCAAGCTGTGTTTTTTAGATGTTTCAGAACACACCGTACACTTCTCCAGAGTGGCTGTTGGCAATTTACATCCCACCCATCAGCGTAGCAAGGCTCCCATTTCTCCATGGCCGGTCCTGCATTTCTGGTTTGGACACTTTTTTCCGCATGGCCCTTTTGCCCGCTGGGAATCCAGACTTCTTTGGAGCGCTGATTTGCCTTTCCAGGTTGCTTGGTTGGCCAAAAAGGGCGTATGCGTTTTTTCCTGAATATATTCAGGAAAAAACGCATACGCCCCTTTTGGCCAAGGGCATCATTGTCCACGTTTTGCCGCTTTTCATGTGCTTTCAAGGCGATTCAAATCTACCTCCTGAAATCTGTTTCCTGCAATTCTGCCTTGTTTTCAAAGCCTCTTCGTTGCCTTCCCTTAATATATTTGTGGACGAGAGTTATCATTTAAAACTCTGCAGGTTTGTGAATTGCAGTGCCCCTGAGCTCCATTTTTCAACTCGCTTTTTTGGGAGCTGGCCGCAAAAGCGCAGGATTGCTTCAGGCCCTCTTCTGGTTCTGGGGGGCAGGCTGCGCTTGTGCTTAATTCTTCTTCCTGATGGGAAAATAGAGTGACCTGTGCCTGTCCCAACACCTAGAGCTAGTCTCTCATTGGTTCCCCCTCTTCCCGTTCATCCTCAGGACAAATTGCAACCTGTACGGAACAGGAGGTTAAAGGTGCTGATTCTCCAAGGAGGGAGATGGCTAGTAAATCGGTTGGAATGGCGAACCCGATCCAAGGAGATGAGAAATGAGGTGCGTTTTTGAAACCTTTCCCGATCACACGGTGTACCATCTTCTGGGTTTCTCATGCCTGTTTTCGATGTAGGAAGATGCCCTTGAACCTGGAGATTTGGGACCCATGGGATGGCTACCATGCAGTATTACTTGAAAGGGTCTGCGTTGGCTCACCCAACCTCACGGTACCTCTCAGCCCCAAGAGTGTCCACCCTTATGTCTCAATCAGCTGTGGGTCTAGATATGGTCAATCCAGGTTGCATCACAGCCCCTGAACGAATTTTGTAAGAATTTCTCTCTCTTTCACTGTCTTTGTTTCACTGGTTTTGAAAAGTAATTTATTTTTATAATGGGGTTTAGCTGCTTTTCACGGCTGTGTTTATGGCGCTTTACACCCCCTTGACTCACTTACAGAGAGATATCAATACATAGGTTTGAAGATTCTTACTAGTCAGATATATTCTTGTGCGGTGAATAGGGGGTGTTGAGTCCAGTTCACTGAAAAAGAAATAGGTCTTGTCTGTTACATATTGGGTTTATGGAACGGTATCTGAGCTAATTTGAAACCCTTGTTTTATGCATCACCCCACCTCACCTTTCCCGTTCAGCAGCCATAGTGTGTTTTCTAAATGTGTGACTCTGTTCTGTTTTGCAATTCAGTTCAAGTGTAGCGGTTTTTACATTCCCTCTAGAAGTGATATCTTATGATAAGTGTCTTTTTCTGTGTGACTTATTTCACTTAGAATCGTCGTACCTAAATCCACTCATCGTTCTGCTACTAGCCTTATGACGTTGATTTCATGGCTGAGTGATATTCCATTGTACCTGAGGACCACAACTTCTTTATGCATTTTTCTCTTTCCTAGGATATTTAGGGTGTAATGAAGTGTGGGTTCTTGTCAACAGAGCAGCTCTATACTTTGGAGTGCCTGTGTCTTGCTGCTTTTTAGTTTTCCCTATTTATACGGCCATGAGTGGAAGTGCCCTATGCTCTCCAAGCTGTGTTTTTTAGATGTTTCAGAACACACCGTACACTTCTCCAGAGTGGCTGTTGGCAATTTACATCCCACCCATCAGCGTAGCAAGGCTCCCATTTCTCCATGGCCGGTCCTGCATTTCTGGTTTGGACACTTTTTTCCGCATGGCCCTTTTGCCCGCTGGGAAGCCAGACTTCTTTGGAGCGCTGATTTGCCTTTCCAGGTTGCTTGGTTGGCCAAAAAGGGCGTATGCGTTTTTTGCTGAATATATTCAGGAAAAAACGCATACGCCCCTTTTGGCCAAGGGCATCATTGTCCACGTTTTGCCGCTTTTCATGTGCTTTCAAGGCGATTCAAATCTACCTCCTGAAATCTGTTTCCTGCAATTCTGCCTTGTTTTCAAAGCCTCTTCGTTGCCTTCCCTTAATATATTTGTGGACGAGAGTTATCATTTAAAACTCTGCAGGTTTGTGAATTGCAGTGCCCCTGAGCTCCATTTTTCAACTCGCTTTTTTGGGAGCTGGCCGCAAAAGCGCAGGATTGCTTCAGGCCCTCTTCTGGTTCTGGGGGGCAGGCTGCGCTTGTGCTTAATTCTTCTTCCTGATGGGAAAATAGAGTGACCTGTGCCTGTCCCAACACCTAGAGCTAGTCTCTCATTGGTTCCCCCTCTTCCCGTTCATCCTCAGGACAAATTGCAACCTGTACGGAACAGGAGGTTAAAGGTGCTGATTCTCCAAGGAGGAAGATGGCTAGTAAATCGGCTGGAATGGCGAACCCGAGCCAAGGAGATGAGAAACGAGGTGCGTTTTAGAAACCTTTCCCGATCACACGGTGTACCATCTTCTGGGTTTCTCATGCCTGTTTTCGATGTAGGAAGATGCCCTTGAACCTGGAGATTTGGGACCCATGGGATGGCTACCATGCAGTATTACTTGAAAGGGTCTGCGTTGGCTCACCCAACCTCACCGAACCTCTCAGCCCCAAGAGTGTCCACCCTTATGTCTCAATCAGCTGTGGGTCTAGATATGGTCAATCCAGGTTGCATCACAGCCCCTGAACGAATTTTGTAAGAATTTCTCTCTCTTTCACTGTCTTTGTTTCACTGGTTTTGAAAAGTAATTTATTTTTATAATGGGGTTTAGCTGCTTTTCACGGCTGTGTTTATGCCGCTTTACACCCCCTTGACTCACTTACAGAGAGATATCAATACATAGGTTTGAAGATTCTTACTAGTCAGATATATTCTTGTGCGGTGAATAGGGGGTGTTGAGTCCAGTTCACTGAAAAAGGAATAGGTCTTGTCTGTTACATATTGGGTTTATGGAACGGTATCTGAGCTAATTTGAAACCCTTGTTTTATGCATCACCCCACCTCACCTTGCCCGTTCAGCAGCCATAGTGTGTTTTCTAAACGTGTGACTCTGTTCTGTTTTGCAATTCAGTTCAAGTGTAGCGGTTTTTACATTCCCTCTAGAAGTGATATCTTATGATAAGTGTCTTTTTCTGTGTGACTTATTTCACTTAGAATCGTCGTACCTAAATCCACTCATCGTGCTGCTACTAGCCTTATGACGTTGATTTCATGGCTGAGTGATATTCCATTGTACATGAGGACCACAACTTCTTTATGCATTTTTCTCTTTCCTAGGATATTTAGGGTGTAATGAAGTGTGGGTTCTTGTCAACAGAGCAGCTCTATACTTTGGAGTGCCTGTGTCTTGCTGCTTTTTAGTTTTCCCTATTTATACGGCCATGAGTGGAAGTGCCCTATGCTCTCCAAGCTGTGTTTTTTAGATGTTTCAGAACACACCGTACACTTCTCCAGAGTGGCTGTTGGCAATTTACATCCCACCCATCAGCGTAGCAAGGCTCCCATTTCTCCATGGCCGGTCCTGCATTTCTGGTTTGGACACTTTTTTCCGCATGGCCCTTTTGCCCGCTGGGAATCCAGACTTCTTTGGAGCGCTGATTTGCCTTTCCAGGTTGCTTGGTTGGCCAAAAAGGGCGTATGCGTTTTTTCCTGAATATATTCAGGAAAAAACGCATACGCCCCTTTTGGCCAAGGGCATCATTGTCCACGTTTTGCCGCTTTTCATGTGCTTTCAAGGCGATTCAAATCTACCTCCTGAAATCTGTTTCCTGCAATTCTGCCTTGTTTTCAAAGCCTCTTCGTTGCCTTCCCTTAATATATTTGTGGACGAGAGTTATCATTTAAAACTCTGCAGGTTTGTGAATTGCAGTGCCCCTGAGCTCCATTTTTCAACTCGCTTTTTTGGGAGCTGGCCGCAAAAGCGCAGGATTGCTTCAGGCCCTCTTCTGGTTCTGGGGGGCAGGCTGCGCTTGTGCTTAATTCTTCTTCCTGATGGGAAAATAGAGTGACCTGTGCCTGTCCCAACACCTAGAGCTAGTCTCTCATTGGTTCCCCCTCTTCCCGTTCATCCTCAGGACAAATTGCAACCTGTACGGAACAGGAGGTTAAAGGTGCTGATTCTCCAAGGAGGGAGATGGCTAGTAAATCGGTTGGAATGGCGAACCCGATCCAAGGAGATGAGAAATGAGGTGCGTTTTTGAAACCTTTCCCGATCACACGGTGTACCATCTTCTGGGTTTCTCATGCCTGTTTTCGATGTAGGAAGATGCCCTTGAACCTGGAGATTTGGGACCCATGGGATGGCTACCATGCAGTATTACTTGAAAGGGTCTGCGTTGGCTCACCCAACCTCACGGTACCTCTCAGCCCCAAGAGTGTCCACCCTTATGTCTCAATCAGCTGTGGGTCTAGATATGGTCAATCCAGGTTGCATCACAGCCCCTGAACGAATTTTGTAAGAATTTCTCTCTCTTTCACTGTCTTTGTTTCACTGGTTTTGAAAAGTAATTTATTTTTATAATGGGGTTTAGCTGCTTTTCACGGCTGTGTTTATGGCGCTTTACACCCCCTTGACTCACTTACAGAGAGATATCAATACATAGGTTTGAAGATTCTTACTAGTCAGATATATTCTTGTGCGGTGAATAGGGGGTGTTGAGTCCAGTTCACTGAAAAAGAAATAGGTCTTGTCTGTTACATATTGGGTTTATGGAACGGTATCTGAGCTAATTTGAAACCCTTGTTTTATGCATCACCTCACCTCACCTTGCCCGTTCAGCAGCCATAGTGTGTTTTCTAAACGTGTGACTCTGTTCTGTTTTGCAATTCAGTTCAAGTGTAGCGGTTTTTACATTCCCTCTAGAAGTGATATCTTATGATAAGTGTCTTTTTCTGTGTGACTTATTTCACTTAGAATCGTCGTACCTAAATCCACTCATCGTGCTGCTACTAGCCTTATGACGTTGATTTCATGGCTGAGTGATATTCCATTGTACATGAGGACCACAACTTCTTTATGCATTTTTCTCTTTCCTAGGATATTTAGGGTGTAATGAAGTGTGGGTTCTTGTCAACAGAACAGCTCTATACTTTGGAGTGCCTGTGTCTTGCTGCTTTTTAGTTTTCCCTATTTATACGGCCATGAGTGGAAGTGCCCTATGCTCTCCAAGCTGTGTTTTTTAGATGTTTCAGAACACACCGTACACTTCTCCAGAGTGGCTGTTGGCAATTTACATCCCACCCATCAGCGTAGCAAGGCTCCCATTTCTCCATGGCCGGTCCTGCATTTCTGGTTTGGACACTTTTTTCCGCATGGCCCTTTTGCCCGCTGGGAAGCCAGACTTCTTTGGAGCGCTGATTTGCCTTTCCAGGTTGCTTGGTTGGCCAAAAAGGGCGTATGCGTTTTTTCCTGAATATATTCAGGAAAAAACGCATACGCCCCTTTTGGCCAAGGGCATCATTGTCCACGTTTTGCCGCTTTTCATGTGCTTTCAAGGCGATTCAAATCTACCTCCTGAAATCTGTTTCCTGCAATTCTGCCTTGTTTTCAAAGCCTCTTCGTTGCCTTCCCTTAATATATTTGTGGACGAGAGTTATCATTTAAAACTCTGCAGGTTTGTGAATTGCAGTGCCCCTGAGCTCCATTTTTCAACTCGCTTTTTTGGGAGCTGGCCGCAAAAGCGCAGGATTGCTTCAGGCCCTCTTCTGGTTCTGGGGGGCAGGCTGCGCTTGTGCTTAATTCTTCTTCCTGATGGGAAAATAGAGTGACCTGTGCCTGTCCCAACACCTAGAGCTAGTCTCTCATTGGTTCCCCCTCTTCCCGTTCATCCTCAGGACAAATTGCAACCTGTACGGAACAGGAGGTTAAAGGTGCTGATTCTCCAAGGAGGAAGATGGCTAGTAAATCGGCTGGAATGGCGAACCCGAGCCAAGGAGATGAGAAATGAGGTGCGTTTTTGAAACCTTTCCCGATCACACGGTGTACCATCTTCTGGGTTTCTCATGCCTGTTTTCGATGTAGGAAGATGCCCTTGAACCTGGAGATTTGGGACCCATGGGATGGCTACCATGCAGTATTACTTGAAAGGGTCTGCGTTGGCTCACCCAACCTCACCGAACCTCTCAGCCCCAAGAGTGTCCACCCTTATGTCTCAATCAGCTGTGGGTCTAGATATGGTCAATCCAGGTTGCATCACAGCCCCTGAACGAATTTTGTAAGAATTTCTCTCTCTTTCACTGTCTTTGTTTCACGGGTTTTGAAAAGTAATTTATTTTTATAATGGGGTTTAGCTGCTTTTCACGGCTGTGTTTATGGCGCTTTACACCCCCTTGACTCACTTACAGAGAGATATCAATACATAGGTTTGAAGATTCTTACTAGTCAGATATATTCTTGTGCGGTGAATAGGGGGTGTTGAGTCCAGTTCACTGAAAAAGAAATAGGTCTTGTCTGTTACATATTGGGTTTATGGAACGGTATCTGAGCTAATTTGAAACCCTTGTTTTATGCATCACCCCACCTCACCTTTCCCGTTCAGCAGCCATAGTGTGTTTTCTAAATGTGTGACTCTGTTCTGTTTTGCAATTCAGTTCAAGTGTAGCGGTTTTTACATTCCCTCTAGAAGTGATATCTTATGATAAGTGTCTTTTTCTGTGTGACTTATTTCACTTAGAATCGTCGTACCTAAATCCACTCATCGTTCTGCTACTAGCCTTATGACGTTGATTTCATGGCTGAGTGATATTCCATTGTACCTGAGGACCACAACTTCTTTATGCATTTTTCTCTTTCCTAGGATATTTAGGGTGTAATGAAGTGTGGGTTCTTGTCAACAGAGCAGCTCTATACTTTGGAGTGCCTGTGTCTTGCTGCTTTTTAGTTTTCCCTATTTATACGGCCATGAGTGGAAGTGCCCTATGCTCTCCAAGCTGTGTTTTTTAGATGTTTCAGAACACACCGTACACTTCTCCAGAGTGGCTGTTGGCAATTTACATCCCACCCATCAGCGTAGCAAGGCTCCCATTTCTCCATGGCCGGTCCTGCATTTCTGGTTTGGACACTTTTTTCCGCATGGCCCTTTTGCCCGCTGGGAAGCGAGACTTCTTTGGAGCGCTGATTTGCCTTTCCAGGTTGCTTGGTTGGCCAAAAAGGGCGTATGCGTTTTTTGCTGAATATATTCAGGAAAAAACGCATACGCCCCTTTTGGCCAAGGGCATCATTGTCCACGTTTTGCCGCTTTTCATGTGCTTTCAAGGCGATTCAAATCTACCTCCTGAAATCTGTTTCCTGCAATTCTGCCTTGTTTTCAAAGCCTCTTCGTTGCCTTCCCTTAATATATTTGTGGACGAGAGTTATCATTTAAAACTCTGCAGGTTTGTGAATTGCAGTGCCCCTGAGCTCCATTTTTCAACTCGCTTTTTTGGGAGCTGGCCGCAAAAGCGCAGGATTGCTTCAGGCCCTCTTCTGGTTCTGGGGGGCAGGCTGCGCTTGTGCTTAATTCTTCTTCCTGATGGGAAAATAGAGTGACCTGTGCCTGTCCCAACACCTAGAGCTAGTCTCTCATTGGTTCCCCCTCTTCCCGTTCATCCTCAGGACAAATTGCAACCTGTACGGAACAGGAGGTTAAAGGTGCTGATTCTCCAAGGAGGAAGATGGCTAGTAAATCGGCTGGAATGGCGAACCCGAGCCAAGGAGATGAGAAACGAGGTGCGTTTTAGAAACCATTCCCGATCACACGGTGTACCATCTTCTGGGTTTCTCATGCCTGTTTTCGATGTAGGAAGATGCCCTTGAACCTGGAGATTTGGGACCCATGGGATGGCTACCATGCAGTATTACTTGAAAGGGTCTGCGTTGGCTCACCCAACCTCACCGAACCTCTCAGCCCCAAGAGTGTCCACCCTTATGTCTCAATCAGCTGTGGGTCTAGATATGGTCAATCCAGGTTGCATCACAGCCCCTGAACGAATTTTGTAAGAATTTCTCTCTCTTTCACTGTCTTTGTTTCACTGGTTTTGAAAAGTAATTTATTTTTATAATGGGGTTTAGCTGCTTTTCACGGCTGTGTTTATGCCGCTTTACACCCCCTTGACTCACTTACAGAGAGATATCAATACATAGGTTTGAAGATTCTTACTAGTCAGATATATTCTTGTGCGGTGAATAGGGGGTGTTGAGTCCAGTTCACTGAAAAAGGAATAGGTCTTGTCTGTTACATATTGGGTTTATGGAACGGTATCTGAGCTAATTTGAAACCCTTGTTTTATGCATCACCCCACCTCACCTTGCCCGTTCAGCAGCCATAGTGTGTTTTCTAAACGTGTGACTCTGTTCTGTTTTGCAATTCAGTTCAAGTGTAGCGGTTTTTACATTCCCTCTAGAAGTGATATCTTATGATAAGTGTCTTTTTCTGTGTGACTTATTTCACTTAGAATCGTCGTACCTAAATCCACTCATCGTGCTGCTACTAGCCTTATGACGTTGATTTCATGGCTGAGTGATATTCCATTGTACATGAGGACCACAACTTCTTTATGCATTTTTCTCTTTCCTAGGATATTTAGGGTGTAATGAAGTGTGGGTTCTTGTCAACAGAGCAGCTCTATACTTTGGAGTGCCTGTGTCTTGCTGCTTTTTAGTTTTCCCTATTTATACGGCCATGAGTGGAAGTGCCCTATGCTCTCCAAGCTGTGTTTTTTAGATGTTTCAGAACACACCGTACACTTCTCCAGAGTGGCTGTTGGCAATTTACATCCCACCCATCAGCGTAGCAAGGCTCCCATTTCTCCATGGCCGGTCCTGCATTTCTGGTTTGGACACTTTTTTCCGCATGGCCCTTTTGCCCGCTGGGAATCCAGACTTCTTTGGAGCGCTGATTTGCCTTTCCAGGTTGCTTGGTTGGCCAAAAAGGGCGTATGCGTTTTTTCCTGAATATATTCAGGAAAAAACGCATACGCCCCTTTTGGCCAAGGGCATCATTGTCCACGTTTTGCCGCTTTTCATGTGCTTTCAAGGCGATTCAAATCTACCTCCTGAAATCTGTTTCCTGCAATTCTGCCTTGTTTTCAAAGCCTCTTCGTTGCCTTCCCTTAATATATTTGTGGACGAGAGTTATCATTTAAAACTCTGCAGGTTTGTGAATTGCAGTGCCCCTGAGCTCCATTTTTCAACTCGCTTTTTTGGGAGCTGGCCGCAAAAGCGCAGGATTGCTTCAGGCCCTCTTCTGGTTCTGGGGGGCAGGCTGCGCTTGTGCTTAATTCTTCTTCCTGATGGGAAAATAGAGTGACCTGTGCCTGTCCCAACACCTAGAGGTAGTCTCTCATTGGTTCCCCCTCTTCCCGTTCATCCTCAGGACAAATTGCAACCTGTACGGAACAGGAGGTTAAAGGTGCTGATTCTCCAAGGAGGGAGATGGCTAGTAAATCGGTTGGAATGGCGAACCCGATCCAAGGAGATGAGAAATGAGGTGCGTTTTTGAAACCTTTCCCGATCACACGGTGTACCATCTTCTGGGTTTCTCATGCCTGTTTTCGATGTAGGAAGATGCCCTTGAACCTGGAGATTTGGGACCCATGGGATGGCTACCATGCAGTATTACTTGAAAGGGTCTGCGTTGGCTCACCCAACCTCACGGTACCTCTCAGCCCCAAGAGTGTCCACCCTTATGTCTCAATCAGCTGTGGGTCTAGATATGGTCAATCCAGGTTGCATCACAGCCCCTGAACGAATTTTGTAAGAATTTCTCTCTCTTTCACTGTCTTTGTTTCACTGGTTTTGAAAAGTAATTTATTTTTATAATGGGGTTTAGCTGCTTTTCACGGCTGTGTTTATGGCGCTTTACACCCCCTTGACTCACTTACAGAGAGATATCAATACATAGGTTTGAAGATTCTTACTAGTCAGATATATTCTTGTGCGGTGAATAGGGGGTGTTGAGTCCAGTTCACTGAAAAAGAAATAGGTCTTGTCTGTTACATATTGGGTTTATGGAACGGTATCTGAGCTAATTTGAAACCCTTGTTTTATGCATCACCTCACCTCACCTTGCCCGTTCAGCAGCCATAGTGTGTTTTCTAAACGTGTGACTCTGTTCTGTTTTGCAATTCAGTTCAAGTGTAGCGGTTTTTACATTCCCTCTAGAAGTGATATCTTATGATAAGTGTCTTTTTCTGTGTGACTTATTTCACTTAGAATCGTCGTACCTAAATCCACTCATCGTGCTGCTACTAGCCTTATGACGTTGATTTCATGGCTGAGTGATATTCCATTGTACATGAGGACCACAACTTCTTTATGCATTTTTCTCTTTCCTAGGATATTTAGGGTGTAATGAAGTGTGGGTTCTTGTCAACAGAACAGCTCTATACTTTGGAGTGCCTGTGTCTTGCTGCTTTTTAGTTTTCCCTATTTATACGGCCATGAGTGGAAGTGCCCTATGCTCTCCAAGCTGTGTTTTTTAGATGTTTCAGAACACACCGTACACTTCTCCAGAGTGGCTGTTGGCAATTTACATCCCACCCATCAGCGTAGCAAGGCTCCCATTTCTCCATGGCCGGTCCTGCATTTCTGGTTTGGACACTTTTTTCCGCATGGCCCTTTTGCCCGCTGGGAAGCCAGACTTCTTTGGAGCGCTGATTTGCCTTTCCAGGTTGCTTGGTTGGCCAAAAAGGGCGTATGCGTTTTTTCCTGAATATATTCAGGAAAAAACGCATACGCCCCTTTTGGCCAAGGGCATCATTGTCCACGTTTTGCCGCTTTTCATGTGCTTTCAAGGCGATTCAAATCTACCTCCTGAAATCTGTTTCCTGCAATTCTGCCTTGTTTTCAAAGCCTCTTCGTTGCCTTCCCTTAATATATTTGTGGACGAGAGTTATCATTTAAAACTCTGCAGGTTTGTGAATTGCAGTGCCCCTGAGCTCCATTTTTCAACTCGCTTTTTTGGGAGCTGGCCGCAAAAGCGCAGGATTGCTTCAGGCCCTCTTCTGGTTCTGGGGGGCAGGCTGCGCTTGTGCTTAATTCTTCTTCCTGATGGGAAAATAGAGTGACCTGTGCCTGTCCCAACACCTAGAGCTAGTCTCTCATTGGTTCCCCCTCTTCCCGTTCATCCTCAGGACAAATTGCAACCTGTACGGAACAGGAGGTTAAAGGTGCTGATTCTCCAAGGAGGAAGATGGCTAGTAAATCGGCTGGAATGGCGAACCCGAGCCAAGGAGATGAGAAATGAGGTGCGTTTTTGAAACCTTTCCCGATCACACGGTGTACCATCTTCTGGGTTTCTCATGCCTGTTTTCGATGTAGGAAGATGCCCTTGAACCTGGAGATTTGGGACCCATGGGATGGCTACCATGCAGTATTACTTGAAAGGGTCTGCGTTGGCTCACCCAACCTCACCGAACCTCTCAGCCCCAAGAGTGTCCACCCTTATGTCTCAATCAGCTGTGGGTCTAGATATGGTCAATCCAGGTTGCATCACAGCCCCTGAACGAATTTTGTAAGAATTTCTCTCTCTTTCACTGTCTTTGTTTCACGGGTTTTGAAAAGTAATTTATTTTTATAATGGGGTTTAGCTGCTTTTCACGGCTGTGTTTATGGCGCTTTACACCCCCTTGACTCACTTACAGAGAGATATCAATACATAGGTTTGAAGATTCTTACTAGTCAGATATATTCTTGTGCGGTGAATAGGGGGTGTTGAGTCCAGTTCACTGAAAAAGGAATAGGTCTTGTCTGTTACATATTGGGTTTATGGAACGGTATCTGAGCTAATTTGAAACCCTTGTTTTATGCATCACCCCACCTCACCTTGCCCGTTCAGCAGCCATAGTGTGTTTTCTAAACGTGTGACCCTGTTCTGTTTTGCAATTCAGTTCAAGTGTAGCGGTTTTTACATTCCCTCTAGAAGTGATATCTTATGATAAGTGTCTTTTTCTGTGTGACTTATTTCACTTAGAATCGTCGTACCTAAATCCACTCATCGTGCTGCTACTAGCCTTATGACGTTGATTTCATGGCTGAGTGATATTCCATTGTACATGAGGACCACAACTTCTTTATGCATTTTTCTCTTTCCTAGGATATTTAGGGTGTAATGAAGTGGGGGTTCTTGTCAACAGAGCAGCTCTATACTTTGGAGTGCCTGTGTCTTGCTGCTTTTTAGTTTTCCCTATTTATACGGCCATGAGTGGAAGTGCCCTATGCTCTCCAAGCTGTGTTTTTTAGATGTTTCAGAACACACCGTACACTTCTCCAGAGTGGCTGTTGGCAATTTACATCCCACCCATCAGCGTAGCAAGGCTCCCATTTCTCCATGGCCGGTCCTGCATTTCTGGTTTGGACACTTTTTTCCGCATGGCCCTTTTGCCCGCTGGGAAGCCAGACTTCTTTGGAGCGCTGATTTGCCTTTCCAGGTTGCTTGGTTGGCCAAAAAGGGCGTATGCGTTTTTTCCTGAATATATTCAGGAAAAAACGCATACGCCCCTTTTGGCCAAGGGCATCATTGTCCACGTTTTGCCGCTTTTCATGTGCTTTCAAGGTGATTCAAATCTACCTCCTGAAATCTGTTTCCTGCAATTCTGCCTTGTTTTCAAAGCCTCTTCGTTGCCTTCCCTTAATATATTTGTGGACGAGAGTTATCATTTAAAACTCTGCAGGTTTGTGAATTGCAGTGCCCCTGAGCTCCATTTTTCAACTCGCTTTTTTGGGAGCTGGCCGCAAAAGCGCAGGATTGCTTCAGGCCCTCTTCTGGTTCTGGGGGGCAGGCTGCGCTTGTGCTTAATTCTTCTTCCTGATGGGAAAATAGAGTGACCTGTGCCTGTCCCAACACCTAGAGCTAGTCTCTCATTGGTTCCCCCTCTTCCCGTTCATCCTCAGGACAAATTGCAACCTGTACGGAACAGGAGGTTAAAGGTGCCGATTCTCCAAGGAGCGAGATGGCTAGTAAAGCGGCTGAAATGGTGAACCTGAACACAAGTAGATGAGAAATGAGGTGCGTTTTAGAAACCTTTCCCCATTACACGGTGTACCATCTTCTGGGTTTCTCATGCAAGTTTTCGACGTAGGAAAATGCCCTAGAACCTGGAGATTTGGGGCCCATGGGATGGGTACCTGCAGTATTACTGTAAAGGGTCTGCGTTGGCTCACCCAACCTCACCGAACCTCTCAGCCCCAAGAGTGTCCACCCTTATGTCTCAATCAGCTGTGGGTCTAGATATGGTCAATCCAGGTTGCATCACAGCCCCTGAACGAATTATGTAAGAATTTCTATCTCTTTCACTGTCTTGGTTTCATGGGTTTTGAAAAGGAATTTATTTTTATAATGGGGTTTAGCTGCTTTTCACGGCTGTGTTTATGCCGCTTTACACCCCACCCCTTGACTCACTTACAGAGAGTTATCAATACATAGGTTTGAAGATTCTTACTAGTCAGATGTATTCTTGTGCGTTAAATAGGGGTTGTTGAGTCCAGTTCACTGAGCAAGGAGTAGGTCTTGTCTATTACATATTGGGTTTATGGAACGGTATCTGAGCTAATTTGAAACCCTTGTTTTATACATCACCCCACCTCAACTTTCCCGTTCAGCAGCCGTAGTGTGTTTTCTAAACGTGTGACTCTGTTCTGTTTTGTAATTCAGTTCAAGCGTAGCGGTTTTTACATTCCTTCTATAAGTGATATCTTATGATAAGTGTCGTTTTCTGTGTGACTTATTTCACTTAGAATCATCGTACCTAAATCCACTCATCGTGCTGCTACTAGCCTTATGACGTTGATTTCATGGCTGAGTGATATTCCATTGTACATGAGGACCACAAATTCTTTATCCATTTTTCTCTTTTTTAGGATATTTAATGTGTAATGAAGTGGGGGTTCTTGTCAACAGAGCAGCCCTAAACTTTGGAGTGCCTGTGTCTTGCTGATTTTTAATTTTCCCAATTTATACGCCCATGAGTGGAAGAGCCCTATGCTCTCCAAGCTGTGTTTTTTAGATGTTTCAGGACACACCGTACACTTCTCCAGAGTGGCTGTTTGCAATTTACATCCCGCCCATCAGCGTAGCAAGGCTCCCATTTCTCCATGGCCGGTCCTGCATTTCTGGTTTGGACACTTTTTTCTGCATGGCCCTTTTGCCCGCTGGGAAGCCACACTTCTTTGGAGCACTGATTTGCCTTTGCAGGTTGCTTGGTTGGCCAAAAATGGCGTATGTGTTTTTTCCTGAATATATTCAGGAAAAAACGCATACGCCCTTTTTGGCTAAGGGCATCATTGTCCACGTTTTGCCGCTTTTCATGTGCTTTCAAGGCGATTCGAATCTACCTCCTGAAATCTGTTTCATGCAATTCTGCCTTGCTTTCAAATCCTCTTCGTTGCCCTTCCTCAATATATTTGTGGAAGAGAGGTATCATTTATAACTCTGCAGGTTTGTGAATTGCAGTGCCCCTGAGCTCCATTTTTCAAGTCGCTTTTTTGGGAGCTGGCTGCAAAAGTGCAGGATTGCTTCACGACCTATTCTGGTTCCGGTGGGCAGGCTAAACTTGTGGTTATTTCTTCTTCCTGATGGCAAAATAGAGTGACCTGTGCCTGTCCCAACACCTAGAGCTAGTCTCTCATTGGTTCCCCCTCTTCCCGTTCATCCTCAGGACAAATTGCAACCTGTACGGAACCGGAGGTTAAAGGTGCTGATTCTCCAAGGAGGGAGATGGCTATTTAAGTGGCTGGAATGGCCAACCCGAGCACAAGGAGATGAGAAATGAGGTGCGTTTTAGAAACCTTTCCCGATCACACGGTGTACCATCTTCTGGGTTTCTCATGCATGTTTTCGATGTAGGAAGATGCCCTTGAACCTGGAGATTTGGGACCCATGGGATGGGTACCATGCAGTATTACTTGAAAGGGTCTGCGTTGGCTCACCCAACCACACCAAACCTCTCAGCCCCAGGAGTGTCCACCCTTAGGTCTCAAAGAGCTGTGGGTGTAGATATGGTCAATCCAGGTTGCATCACAGCCCCTGAACGAATTTTGTAAGAATTTCTCTCTCTTTCACTGTCTTTGTTTCACGGGTTTCTAAAAGTAATTTATTTTTATAATGGGGTTTAGCTGCTTTTCACAGCTGTGTTTATGCCGCCTTACACCCCATTGACTCACTTACAGAGAGATATCAATACATAGGTTTGAAGATTCTTACTATTCAGATATATTCTTGTGTGGTGAATAGGGGGTGTTGAGTCCAGTTCAGTGAGCAAGGAGTAGGTCTTGTCTATTACATATTGGGTTTATGGAACGGTATCTGAGCTAATTTGAAACCCTTGTTTTATGCATCACCCCACCTCACCTTTCCCGTTCAGCAGCCATAGTGTGTTTTCTAAACGTGTGACTCTGTTCTGTTTTGTAATTCAGTTCAAGCGTAGCGGTTTTTACATTCCCTCTATAAGTGATATCTTATGATAAGTGTCGTTTTCTGTATGATTTATTTCACTTAGAATCGTCGTACCTAAATCCACTCATCGTGCAGCTACTAGCCTTATGACGTTGATTTCATGGCTAAGTGATATTCCATGGCACATGAGGACCACAACTTCTTTATCCATTTTTCTCTTTCTTAGGATATTTAAGGTGTAATGAAGTGGGGGTTCTTGTCAACAGAGCAGCCCTAAACTTTGGAGTGCCTGTGTCTTGCTGATTTTTATTTTCCCAATTTATACGCCCATGAGTGGAAGTGCCCTATGCTCTCCAAGCTGTGTTTTTTAGATGTTTCAGGACACACCGTACACTTCTCCAGAGTGGCTGTTGGCAATTTACATCCCGCCCATCAGCGTAGCAAGGCTCCCATTTCTCCATGGCCGGTCCTGCATTTCTGATTTGGAGACTTTTTTCCGCATGGCCCTTTTGCCCGCTGGGAAGCCAGACTTCTTTGTAGTACTGATTGGCCTTTCTAGGTTGCTTGGTTGGCCAAAATGGGCGTATGCGTTTTATCCTGAATATATTCAGGAAAAAACACATACGCCCTTTTTGGCCAAGGGCATCTTTGTTCACGATTTGCCGCTTTTCATGTGCTTTCAAGGCGATTCGAATCTACCTCCTGAAATCTGTTTCCTGCAATTCTGCCTTGCTTTCAAATCCTCTTCGTTGCCTTCCCTCAATATATTTGTGGACGAGAGTTATCATTTATAACTCTGCAGGTTTGTGAATTGCAGTGCCCCTGAGCTCCATTTTTCAAGTCGCTTTTTTGGGAGTTGGCCGCAAAAGTGCAGGATTGCTTCAGGACCTATTCTGGTTCCAGTGGGCAGGCTAAGACTGTGGTTAATTCTTCCTGATGGCAAAATAGAGTGACCTGTGCCTGTCCCAACACCTAGAGCTAGTCTCTCATTGGTTCCCCCTCTTCCCGTTCATCCTCAGGACAAATTGCAACCTGTACGGAACAGGAGGTTAAAGGTGCTGATTCTCCAAGGAGGGAGATGGCTAGTAATGCGGCTGGAATGGCCAACCCGAGCAAAAGGAGATGAGAAATGAGGTGTGTTTTAGAAACCTTTCCCGATCACTCGGTTTACCATCTTCTGGGTTTCTCATGCATGTTTTCGATGTAGGAAAATGCCCTTGAACTTGGAGATTTGGGACCCATGGGATGGGTACCATGCAGTATTACTTTAAAGGGTCTGTGTTGGCTCACCCAACCTCACCAAACCTCTCAGCCCCAAGAGTGTCCACCCTTATGTCTCAATCAGCTGTGGGTCTAGATATGGTCAATCCAGGTTGCATCACAGCCCCTGAACGAATTTTGTAAGAATTTCTCTCTCTTTCACTGTGTTTGTTTCACGGGTTTTGAAAATTAATTTATTATTATAATGGGGTTTAGCTGCTTTTCATGGCTGTGTTTATGCCGCCTTACACCCCCTTTACTCACTTACAGAGAGATATCAATACATAGGTTTGAAGATTCTTACTAGTCAGATATATGCTTGTGCAGTGAATAGGGGGTGTTGAGTCCAGTTCACTGAGCTAGGAGTAGGTCTTTTCTATTACATATTGGGTTTATGGAACGGTATCTGAGCTAATTTGAAACCCTTGTTTTATGCATCACCCCACCTCACCTTTCCCGTTTAGCAGCCATAGTGTGTTTTCTAAATGTGTGACTCTGTTCTGTTTTGTAATTCAGTTCAAGTGTAACGGATTTTAGCTTCCCTCTATAAGTGATATCTTATGATAAGTGTCGTTTTCTGTGTGACTTATTTCACTTAGAATCGTCGTACCTAAATCCACTCATCGTGCTGCTACTAGCCTTATGACATTGATTTCATGCCTGAGTGATATTCCATTGTACATGAGGACCACAACTTCTTTATCCATTTTTCTCTTTCCTAGGATATTTAAGGTGTAATGAAGTGGAGTTTCTTGTAACCAGAGCAGCACTAAGCTTTGGGTTGCCTGTGTCTTTTTGATTTTTAGTTTTCCCAATTTATACGCCCATGAGTGGAAGTGCCCTATTCTTTCTAGCTCTGTTTTTTAGATGTTTTAGGAAACACCATACCCTTCTCCAGACTCGCCATTGGCAATTTACATCCCGCCCATCAGTGTAACAAGGCTCCCTTTCCTCCTTGGCCTCTCCTGGATTTCTTGGTTTTACACTTTTTTAGGAAGTTCCTTTTGACCGATGGGAAGTGAGACCTCTTTGTAGTGCTGATTTGCATTTCCGGCTTGCTTGGTTTGCCAATAAGGGCCTATGTGTTTTTTTTTGAATTTATTCAGGAAAAAACGCATAGGCCCTTTTTGGCCAAGTGCATCCTTGTCGACGTTTGGCCGCTTTTCATGTGCTTTAGTGGCTATTCGAATCTAACTCCTGAAATTTGTTTCCTGCAATTCTGCCTTGCTTTCCAATCCTTTTCGTTGCCTTCCCTCAATATAGTTTTGGGCGATAATTATAATTTAAAACTCTGCAGGTTTGTGAATTGCAGTGCCCCTGAGCTCCATTTTTCAACTCGCTTTTTGGGAGCTTCCCGCAGAGCCGCTGGTTTGCTTCTGGCCCTGCTCTGGTTCTCAGTGGCAGGCTAAGCCTTTGCTTAATTCTTCTTCCTGATTGGAAATTAGAGTGACATGTGCCTGTCCGAGCATCTAGGGCTTGGCTCTCCTTGTTTCTCCTCCTTCCCCTTCTTCCTTTGGACAAATTCCAAATTCTGTGCAACTGGATGTTGAAGGTGCTGACATCCTCAAGTGGGGAGATTTTAAGGAAAAAGGCTGGAGGGGTGAATCCAACAACCAGGAAATTAGGAGTTTTGGTTCCTTTTCCAAAATCTTCCTGATCCAACCGTGTTCCATCTTCTGGGTGTCACAGGCATGTTTTAGCTGTAGGAAAGGTCCCGTGTATGTAAGGAGAACACCAGGGATTTTTCCAAATCAGTGTCTCCCCAAGCTCCAATCTGGGGAATTTTTAAGCTACTGGTACATGTGTGTTCATTAAGGGACTTGGGCTGTAGGCAGAGTCCGAACTTTAGATGATTGAAGTCTTCAGGTTCAGAAACGCTCACCATCGGCCTCCTTTAGTTTCCATTTTATCTGTAGTTGATAGATGATGTCGATATAGATATCTATTGTTTTTCAGATTATTTCCCCTTAGGGGTCATTAAAAAATATTGAGTATAGTTCCCTGTGCTATACAGTAGATCCTTGTTGATGATATATTTTATACATAGCAGTGTGTATATGTTAATCCGAAACTGTTAATTTATCCCTCCTCCCACCTTTCCCTTTTGGTAATAAAAAAATATAAGATTTTATACTTCTCAGAAATCTAGGAGCTGAAAGAGAGGTATCATTTTCAATGGAAAATCATTCAAAACAAGGTTGAAACTTCAACCAAGATTATTAGATGTACATCCTTGGAAAGAAATCACTGCATTTCACTACTGTTGACCTAACAAATAAGACAAACCCCTCCACTGAACTTGCTTATAATAAAGTGATGGAAATATCAAATGGAAGTGTTAGAAACATCTTATTTTACACGAGCCTTATACACTGCTCTATGTTAATTACAGTTTGGCTCACACATCTGTTCATTGAAGTTACAATGTTCTCAAATTCTGTTACTGATCCTGCAGAGTGGGCCCCAACAAGGGTCTCCCTGCCCAGTGTCATTGGAGCCAACAGATCGAGACTGACTTTGGTTCAGAAGCAAAGGAAAACTTTATATTTTAATCAGAGAATGGAGAGGTGAGAGTGTGTGTTCCCCTGTGGGTTGTGGGCCGGGCTGCTGTGTAGGGATCCTGTCAGCATCAGCGGGAGGGAGTGGGCGGAGCTCTCGAGGGCCGGGTTGGCTGGAGCTCAGGCTCTATGTCGCAGAGTCTGCACGGGGCCCCACGAGCTGAGGTGTCGGCCCAGCCATTTTGCACTAGGAAATCGGATCTGAAGTGCCGGGTGTGGGACCTCTGCATGTGGAAACCTAGGAGCAAGTGAAATTAGACAAAGTACAAAGGAAAAAATGGTTAGACTTTATTTTATTGCCCAGATTCTATTTTTATCTCCCAGGAATTTTTAATGGGCTTTGCCAGTGACAAAGCCCTCCTCTGCCTTTTGTCCCATTCCTCATTCGTGGGGCGCTGAGGGTGCAGACACCTCTTCTGTAAATGCTTCGTGCTGAGTTGGGTGTCCTCATACCTGGGGGGAGGGGCAGGACTTCTCTCCAGCAGCCTCCAGGTGAGGTTGATTGTCCCCAGGCCTCCTCCCTCACTGCTCGTCTGCCTGAGCACCAGCATTGGAAGTTTCATAGATTCTAATGACCTTTAAGGGTCCAGGAAAGAGATGTTCAGAGACGTTGTGGGGGGGTGGGCGGTTTTACGCTGCTCCACATTGGTTCGACCCCCTTAGGCTGACGGTTTCTGCCAGCCTAGATGCTCTGACCAGTAGTCTGCGCTTTCTTCAGTTAGGCCACTGAATTAACGTACAAACAGCACCAGGTATCAGAGCTCTGCTTGCTCAACTCCCAGACAGTCCAGGGCTGGTGGTGATCCAGGACCATGACGGCCACTCAGTCAACGGCCTTTTGAAGTAGCCAGGAGTACAGCCGGTCTCATTGGCCTCCGTCACCGCGGTGTCTGTAGGCTTTTCTATGGTGGCAGCGTTATTTACGGTTCCCCTGCCAAGTTTATTAGCTCCGCTCTGGGTGCAGTAAGTCCTGTAAGCAATAGTCTGCTCTTTTGGGGCACACTCTTGTTGTTTTCTGAGAGAAACTCCAGGTCAAGTGACGGTCACACGAGTCGTCATGGGGGCCCATTGCCCCCGGTTGTCTCTCTGGAGGTTGGTGTTGGACGGCCTCCTCACTCGAGGCCATTGTGCCCACGGAGCAATCCTGCAACTTCAGGGCATGGTGGGTGGTTAGGATCACCAAGTGGCATCCTTTACCCTTAGGAGGGAGCTGGCCTTGCGGGCTGCTGATTTCCAGGTTTTTAGATACCCCCAGTATCCTGGTCAGATGGGGTGGCTGGCCAATGCCTGGAGGGCATTCTTGCATTGTTCCATTTCAAGTGGTCCCAGTTTTTGCACTAATACTCCAAGGGTGATTCGCCTTGGACCAGGAATGTAAAGGTCAAAGGGTTTAGCTAACTTAGGGAGGTCCAGGGCAAGGGTCTGAATTGACTGCACTTTCCCTTCTTGAAAGGCTGCTTCTGGATTCTATTCAAAAGGATCATCATCTTTTCCTTTCAGTGTTTCATATAGAGGCCCAGTTATTGGACTGTAGTTAGGGATCCAGATGCAGCAAATCCCGGTCTCCCCAGGAACCCCTAAGCTGTCTTCTAGTTTTAGGAAGGGTGAGGCAGCAAATGGCTTCTTCCCTTTCCTGGGGTGGGCTTCTCCGACCTTCTGTGTGAATGAAACCCAGGAAGGTCACCTTAGTTTGTGATATTTGAGCCTTTTTCTTGGACACCTTCTATCTTTTATTGGCTAGGTAGTTCAGAGGCCTCCTTAGTCGGGCTGGTGATCAGAATGTCATCTGCATATTGAAGGAGGGTTCCCTTCTCCAGAGGTAGATCTTTTAGGTCTTTAGCTAACGTTTCCCAAAAGATGGTGTGGGGATTTTTGAACCCCTGGGGCAGGACGGCCCAGCAGCATTGTTTTTGTTGTATGTTGAGTCCTGCCACTCACAGCCAAAATTTCTTGTGACTCTGGGACTAATGGAATACAGAAGAAGGCATCATTGAAGTCTAATACAGAATACTATGTCCTGGTGTATGGTAGAATGACCAGCAGGGTGTAGGAATTTGGAACTACTAGATGTATATCCTCTGCGGCTTCACTGACTGTCCTGTCGTCCTCTACCAGGTACCCAGCAGCCCACGGGACTCTTGTGGTCAGGCCCCTCCCAGGATATGGAGCTCACCTGGGCAGGTACCCAGCAGCCCATGGGACTCTCAGTGTTAGGCCACTCCCAGGATATGGAGTTCACCTGGGCATGTACCCAGCAACCCATGGGGCCCTCATGGTCAGGCCCCTCCCAGGATATGGAGCTCACCTGGGCAGGTATGCAGCAGCCCACAGGGCTCTCGTGGGCAGGCCCCTCCCTGGATATGGAGCTCCCCTGGACAGGTACCCTGGCAGGGCTGGGCACACAGGAACCGTGCACATAGCCCTCATTGCAGAGCACCCCCAGCACAACTGTAGCTCAGAGCTGACACAGAGCACCTCAGAGCAGAGCTTGAACTAACAAACAGCAGCTCCAACAGGTCTGTGACCCTAGGCTTCACTCTGTGCGGCCTCCCTCTGCCTGGTCTTCCAGGGGCTTCCACTGCAGCCGGGGCACCAGGCCTCTGTCTCCACCCACCACCCCTCCTCTCCCTGACTCCTGCGTTCCTCTCATTAGCAGAGGGTCTTCTTGAAGTTGTCTCCCACTCATGGACCAGATAAAATGATTAGAAAACAAGCCAGGGCTGCCGCCCCTTATCTATCCTGACTCTCGGGACCCTACACCTGTTCCTTGGATCTGGCCGGTGCAGCAAGGCACATTTTCTGCAACTCTGAGCCCCTGAGGGGCGAGGATTGGCTGACCTGGGCAGCCTGACCCGGCCAGCCAGCCCTTCCCAGGTGTGCCTGGGTTGAGGTCAATATAAACACCCCTCCAGGCAGCAAAAGCCTCTGCAGCTGTGCCTGACGCCATATTCTCTGCCCCGTCCGCAGTCTCGGGGTTGGGATGCTGGGAGGGAGTAGGGCCCACGGCTCTATGAGTGGCCCGGTGTGACTGGGGCTCTGCTGGACTTCCTGCAAGAGTTGCCGGGCTGCCACCTGCTAAAGAGGAGGATGTGTCACCCATACTTGCTGCTGGAATTTCTCCCCGGGCAGAGGTGAGGAAGGAAAAAAGCAGTGGGGACCGGGACAGGAGGGGTACCTCAGGCAGGGAAATGGAAAGCTTCCAGACGAGTGCCCGGGGCCAGGACCATCCTGGCTGTCCTGCAGGCACCAAGTCGGCCTGCGTGTCCAAGCCCCTTCCTCTAGCTTTTAAAGTCTTTGCACACATTCAGGTGTTTTACCTGGGAAGGGTGGGAAAAGTTCAGCAGCAACTGGCCTGGGGCTCAGCTCACATTTACTCAGAGACGCCTCCTCACGGTCCCCCAGCTTTGCAATGAGGACGCTCCTTGTGTTGGGGCTGCTGGCTGCATGGGAAATGATTCCCCACCTGTGACCAACTTCAGAATTGTTTACCAGTGGAGCAAGTGCCCTGATAGGGTTTTCCTCTGTATGACCAGTGGGTTCTGTTTTTGTTTTTTTCTTTTTTGGTTCAAGGTAAGTTTTATTCCTCTTTTTGTATTTATGGATATAAGCATGGAAATAATTCATTCATACAAATACGTCTATGGGAAGGACAGAACTTTTTTTCTGTTTTATTTTTTTAAGTATTAATTATTTTTTAATTTTTGAATTTATTTTATTCATTTTTTTATACAGCAGGTTCTTATTGGTTATCTATTTTATACATATAAGTGTATATATGTCAATCCCAGGCTCGCAATTCATCCCACCACCACCACCCTGCCACTTTCCCCCCTTGGTGTCCATACATTTGTTCTATACATCTGTGTCTCTATTTCTGCCTTGCAAACCGGTTCATCTGTACCATTTTTTCTAGGTTCCACATGTATGCGTTAATATACGATATTTGTTTTTCTCTTTCTGACTAACTTCACTCTGTATGACAGTCTCTAGATCTATCCACGTCTCTACAAATGACCCAATTTCATTCCTTTTTATGGCTGAGAAATATTGCATCTTATATATGTAGCACATCTTTTCCGTTCGTCTGTCTATGGGCACTTAGGTTGCTTCCATGACCTGGCTATTGTAAATAGTGCTGCAGTGAACATTGTGGTGAATATGTCTTTTTTATTTTTTTTTTTGAATATGTCTTTTTGAATTATGGTTTTCTCTGGGTATATGGCCAGTAGTGGGATTGCTGGGTCATATGGTAATTCTATATTTAGTTTTTTAAGGAACCTCCATACTGTTCTCCATAGTGACTGTATCAACTTACATTCCCACAAATAGTGTAAGAGGGTTCCCTTTTCTCCACACCCTCTCCAGCATTTGTTGTTTGTAGATTTTCTGATGATGCCCATTCTAACTCGTGTGAGGTGATAACTCATTGTAGTTTTGGTTTATATTTCTCTAATAATTAGTGATGTTGAGCAGCTTTTCATGTGCTTCTTGGTCATCTGTATGTCTTCTTGGGACAAATGTCTATTTACGTCATCTGCCCATTTTTGGATTGGGTTGTTTGTTTTTTTACTGTTGAGCTGTATGAGCTGTTTATATACATTGGAGATTAATCCTTTGTCCATTGATTCGTTTGCAAATATTTTCTCCCATTCTGAGGGTTGTCTTTTCGTCTTGTTTGTAGTTTCCTTTGCTTTGCAAAAGCTTTTAGGTTTCATTTGCTCCCATTTGTTTATTATTGTTTTTTATTCCATTACTCTAGGAGGTGGATCAAAAAAGACCTTGCTGTGATTTATGTCAAAGAGTATTCTTCCTATGTTTTCCTCTAAGAGTTTTCTAGTGTCCGGTCTTACATTTTGGTCTCTAATGCATTTTGAGTTTATTTTTTGTGTATGGTGTTAGGGAGTGTTCTAATTTCATTCTTTTACATGTAGCTGTCCATTTTTCCCAGCACCACTTATTGAAGAGACTGTCTTTTCTCCATTGTATATCCTTGCCTCCTTTGTCATAGATTAGTGGGTCATAGGTGTGTAGGTTTATCTCTGGGCTTTCTTTTTTTTTTTTTCTTTTACATCTTTATTGGAGTATAATTGCTTTACAATTGTGTGTTAGTTTCTGCTGTATAAAAAAGTGAATCAGCTATGCGTATACATATAACACCATATCCCCTCCCTCTTGCACCTCCCTCTCACTCCCTTATCCCACCCTTTTAGGTGGTCACAAAGCACAGACCTGATCTCCCTGTGCTATGTGGCTGCTTCCCAGTAGCTATCAATTTTACATTTGGTAGTGTATATATGTCCATACCACTCTCTCACTTTGTCCCAGCTTACCCTTCCCCCTCCCCATGTCCTCAAGTCCTTTCTCTACGTCTGTGTCCTTAATCCTTTCCTGCCCCTAGGTTCTACATAAACTTTTTTTTTTAGATTCCATATATATGTGTTAGCATACAGTGTTTGTTTTTCCCTTTCTGACTTACTTCACTCTGTAGGACAGACTCTAGATCCATCCACCTCACTAAAAATAACTCAATTTCGTTTCTTTTTATGGCTGAATCATGTTCCATTGTATATATGTGCCACATCTTCTTTATCCATTTATCTGTTGATGGACACTTAGGTTGCTTCCATGTCCTGGCTATTGTAAATAGAGCTACAGTGAACATTGTGGTACATGACTCTTTTTGAATTATGGTTTTCTCAGGGTAAATGTCCAGGAGTGGGTTTGCTGGGTTGTATGGTAGTTCTATTTTTAGTATTTAAGGAGCCTTCATACCGTTCTCCCTAGTGGCTATATCAATTTACATTCCCACCAACAGTGCAAGAGGGTTCCCTTTTCTCCAATTAATGCCTCTCCAGCATTTATTGTTGGTAGATTTTTTGATGATGGCCATTCTGACTGGTGTGAGGTGATACCTCGCTGTAGTTTTGATTTGCATTTCTCTAATGATTAGTGATGTTCAGCATCCTTTCATGTGTTTGTTGGCAACCTGTATATCTTCTTTGGAGAAATGTCTATTTAGGTCTTCTGCCCATTTTTGGATTGGGTTGTTTGGTTTTGTGATATTGAGCTACATGAGCTGCTTTTTGGAGATTAATCATTTGCCATTTGCTTCATTTGAAAATATTTTCTCCCATTCTGATGGTTGTCTTTTCATCTTGCTTATGTTTTCCTTTGCTGTGCAAAAGAATTTATGTTTCATTAGGTCCCATTTTTTAATTTTTGTTTTTATTTCCATTTCTCTAGGAGGTGGGTCAAAAAGGATCTTGCTGTGATTTATGTCATAGACTGTTCTGCTTATGTTTTCCTCTAAGAGTTTTATAGTGGCTGGTCTTATATTTAGGTCTCTAATCCATTTTGAGTTTATTTTTGTGTATGGTGTTAGGGAGTGTTCTAATTTCATTCTTTTACATGTAGCTGTACAGTTTTCCCAGCACCACTTACTGAAGACACTGTCTTTTCTCCGTTGTACACCCTTGCCTCCTTTGTCATAGATTAGTTAACCATAGGTATGTGGGTTTATCTCTGTGCTTTCTATCCTGTTCTATTGACCTATATTTCTGTTTTTGTGTCAGTACCATATTATCTGATTACTGTAGCTTTGTAATATAGTCTGAAGTCTGGAAGTCTGATTCCTCCAGCTCTTTTTTTCCCCCTCAAGACTGCTTTGGCTATCCAGGGTCTTTTGTGTCTCCCTACAAATTTTAAGATTTTTTTTTTCTTGTTCTGTAGAAAATGCCAAAAGTATTTTGATCAGGATTGCATTAAATCTGTAGATTGCTTTGGGTAGTATAGTCATTTTCACAATATTGATTCTTCTAATCCAAGAACATGGTATATGTCTCCATCTGTTTATATCATCTTTGATTTCTTTCATCAGCGTCTTATAGTTTTCTGAGTACAGGTCTTTTACTTCCTTAGGTAGGTTAATTCCTAGGTATTTTATTCTTTTTGTTGCAGTGGTAATGGGATTGTTTCCTTAATTTCTCTTTCTGATCTTTCATTGTTAGTGTATAGGAATGCAAGCAATTTCTGTGCATTAATTTTGTATCCTGCAACTTTACCAGATTCATTGATTAGCTCCAGTGGTTTTCTGGTGGCATCTTTAGGATTCTCTATCTATGATATCATGTCATCTGCAAACAGTGACAATTGTACTCCTTCTTTTCCTTTTTGTATTCCTTTTATTTCTTTTTCTTCTCTGATTGCCATGGCTAGGACTTCCAAAACTATGTTGAATAGCAGTGGTGAGAGTGGACATCCTCGTCTTGTTCCTGATCTTAGAGGAAACGCTTGCAGTTTTTCACCATTGAGAATGGTGTTTGCTGCGGGTTTGTCATATATGGCCTTTATTATGTTGAGGTAGTTTCCCTCTATGCCCACACTCTGCAGAGTTTTTATCGTAAATGGGTGTTGAATTTTCACAAAATCTTTTCCTTCATCTATTGAGATGATCATATGGTTTTATTCTACAATTTGTTAATATGGTGTATCACATTGATTTGTGTATATTGAAGAATCCTTGCATCCCTGGGATACACCCCACTTGATCATGGTGTATGATCCTTTTAATGTGTTGTTTGATTCTGTTTGCTAGTATTTGGTTGAGGATTTTTACATCTATATTCATCAGTGATATTGGCCTATAATTTTCTTTCCTTGTAGTATCTCTGTCTGATTTTGGTATCAGGGTGATGGTGGTCTGATAGAATGAGTTTGGGAGTGTTCCTTCCCCTGCAATTGTTTTGAAGAATTTGAGAAGGTTGGGTGTTAGCTCTTCCCTAATGTTTGATAGAATTCACCTGTGATGCCATCTGGTTCTGGACTTTTGTTTGTTGGAAGATTTTTAATCACAGTTTCAAATTCATTGCTTGTGATAGGTTTGTTCATATTTTCTATTTCTTCCTGGTTCAGTCTTGGAAGGTTATTCCTTTCTAAGAATTTGTCCATTTCTTCCAGGTTGTCCATTTTATTGGCATAGAGTTGCGTGTAGTAGTCTCTTAGGATGCTTTGTATTCCTGTGGTGTCTGTTGTAACTTCTCCTTTTTCACTTCTAATTTTGTTGATTTGAGTCCTCTCCCTCTTTTTCTTGAGTCTGGCTAAAGGTTGATCATTATTGCTTATCTTCTCAAAGAACCAGCTTTTAGGTTTATTGATCTTTGCTTTCGTTTTCTTTGTTTCTATTTCATTTATTTCTGCTCTGATCTTTAAGATTTCTTTCCTTCTACTAACTTTGGGTTTTGTTCTTCTTTCTCTAATTCCTCTAGGTGTAAGGTTAGATTGTTTATTTGAGATTTTTCTTGTTTCTTGAGGTAGGCTTGTATTGCTATAAACTTCCCTCTTAGAACTGCTTTTGCCGCATCCCATAGGTTTTGGATCATCGTGTTTTTGTTGTCATTTGTCTCTAGGTAGTTTTTGATTTCCTCTTTGATTTCTTCAGTGATCTCTTGGTTATTTAGTAACACATTGTTTAGCCTCCATGTGTTTGTGTTTTTTACGGTTTTTTCCGTGTAATTGATTTCTAATCTCATAGCATTGTGGTCGGAACAGCTGCTTGACATGATTTCAGTTTTCTTAAATTTACTGAGGCTTTGTGATCCAAGATGTGATCTATCCTGGAGAATGTTCCGTGTGCAGTTAAGAAGAACGTGTAATCTGCTGTTTTTGGATGGAATGACCTATAAATATCAATTAACTCTATCTGGTCTATTGTGTCATTTAAAGCTTGTGTTTCCTTATTAATTTTCTGTCTGGCTGATCTCCACTGGTATAAGTGAGCTGTTAAAGTCCCCCACTATTATTGTGTTACTGTTGATTTCCTCTTTTATAGCTGTTAGCAGTTGCCTTATACATTGAGGTGCTCCTATGTTGGGTACATATATATTTATAATTGTTGTATCTTCTTCTTGGATTGATCCCTTGACCATTATGTAGTGTCTTTCCTTGTCTCTTGTAACATTCTTTATTTTAAAGTCTATTTTATCTGATATGAGTATTGCTACTCCAGCTTTCTTTTGATTTTCATTTGCATAGAGTATATTTTTCCATCGCCTCACTTTCAGTCTGTGTGTGTCCCTAGGTCTGAAATGGGTCTCTTGTAGACAGCATATATATGGGTCTTGTTTTTGTATCCATTCAGCGAGCCTGTGTCTTTTGGTTGGAACATTTAGTGCATTCACGTTTAAGGTAATTATCGATATGTATGTTCCTATTACTATTTTCTTAATTGTTATGGGGTTGTCTTGGTGGGTCCTTTTCTTCTCTTGTGTTTCCCACTTAGAGAAGTTCCTTTAGCATTTGGTGTAAAGCTGGTTTCATGGTGCTGAATTCTCTTAGCTTTTGCTTGTCTGTAGGGCTTTTGATTTCTCCATCAAATATGAATGAGATCTTTGCAGGGTGGAGTAATCTTGGTTGTAGGTTCTTCCCTTTCATCACTTTAAATTGATCATGCCACTCCCTTCTGGCTTGTAGATATTCTGCTGAGAAATCAGCTGTTATCCTTATGGGAGTTCCCTTGTATGTTATTTGTCATTTTTCCCTTGCTGCTTTCAATAATTTTTCTTTGTCGTTAATTTTTGTCAATTTGATTACTATGTGTCTTGTCATTTTTCTCCTTTGGTTTATCCTGCCTGGGACTCTCTGTGCTTCTGGACTTGGGTGGCTATTTCTTTTCCCATGCTAGGGAAGTTTTTGACCATAATCTCTTCAAATATATTCTCGGGTCCTTTCTCTCTCTTCTCCTTCTGGGATCCCTATCATGCGAATGTTGTTGTGTTTAATGTTGTCCCAGAGGACTCTTGGGGTGTCTTCATTTATTTTCATTCTTTTTCTTTATTCTGTTCCATGGCAGTGATTTCCACCTTTCTGTCTTCAAGGTCACTTATCCGTTCTTCTGCCACAGTTATTCTGCTACTGATTCCTTCTAGTATATTTTTCATTTCAGTTATTACATTGTTCACCTCTGTTTGTTTGTTCTTTAATTCTTCTAGGTGTTTGTTCCTTAATTCTTCTAGGTCTTTGTTAAGCATTTCTTGTGTCTTCTCGATCTTTGCCTCCTTTCTTTTTCCAAGGTCTTGGCTCAACTTCACTATCATTATTCTGAATTCTTTTTCTGGAAGGTTCCCTATCTCCACGTCATTTCGTTTTTTTTTTTTTCCTGGGGTTTTATCTTGTTCCTTGATCTGGTATAAAGTCCTCTGCCTTTTCATTTTGTCTATCTTTCTGTGAATGTGGTTTTCCTTCCACAGGCTGCAGAATTGTAGTTCTTCTTGCTTCTGCTGTCTGCTCTCTGGTGGATGAGTCTATCTTAGAGGCTTGTGCAAGCTTCCTGATGGGAGGGACTGGTGGTGGGTAGAGCTGGGTGTTGCTTTGGTGGGCAGAGCTTTAATCCGCTTGTCTGCGGATTAAATAAAACTTTAATAAAAAGTTTAATCCGCTTGTCTGCTGATGCATGGGGCTGGGTTCCCTCCCTGTTGGTTGTTTGGCCTGAGGCGACCCAGCACTGGAGCCTACCTTGCTCTTGGTGGGGCTAATGGCGGACTCTGGGAGGGCTCACACCAAGGAGTATTTCCCAGAACTTCTGCTGCCAGTGTCGTTGTCCTCACGGTGAGCCACAGCCACAGCCACCACCTGCCTCTGCAGGAGACCCTCTAAAAGTAGCAGGTAGTTCTGGTCATTCTCCTACAGGGTCACTGCTTCTTCCCCTGGGTCCTGATGTGCACACTACTTTGTGTGTGCCCTCCAAGAGTGGAGTATCTGAGTGGAGTTGAGACTCTGAGACTCTGCGTGGAGTCACACAGACTCTGGGTCCTGTGAAGCTTCGATGTTTTGTGGTTCTCGAAATCCTATAGGAGACGGTCCACAGCAGGTGAAGCTAATGTTGTCAGTAGAGGTGTTGAAGCCAAAGATCTGCAGTTCCGACTAGAGGTGCCGATGTACATACAGGACAAAATCATCTCGTGTGAATGTAGTTCAGGCATGTTTAAGATGAATGCAGTCATGTTAATGCCTACCATATTCTATCTTGAGCCTCTCCTCAGGGACCCCCTCCTCAGTTCCTGAGGCTCCCGTAAGTCATGTACAAGGGACTGGAGAGTGGGCTCTGTCCAGTCTGAGCCCTGAGTTACCCTGTGTGTATCTTAGGATGCTTTGTATTTCTGTGGTGTCTGTCTGTTGTAACATCATCTCTTTCATTTCAGATTTATTTGGGCCCTCTCTTTTTAAAAAAACATACTACTGTTGTCTTTTATTCTTTACAGAAGTTTAATAAGTGTTTGATCTACTATCCTTACCCTATGTATACTTTTTGCAGTGAGATTTTTACTTTTCTTTGTTTCCTTGTTACTATCAATAATTAGTGAGACTTCTTTTAAGCTACCTTCAACATTGCTTATAAAGCTGCTTTATTAGTGATGACAGAGCCTTAATGGAAGTCATGTTCTGGTTGTAAATTAGAATGCAATGTGCCAGCAAAAAGCCCCTTAAGTTTATGTCTCATTACTTCTTGTTCTTTTTTTAATTTAATTTTTATTTTTTGTCAGAGCAAATTTGATTAAAATGTTTTGTTTCTTCTAGGTGTGCAAGATGTGGTTCTTTTAAACATATACATATATCTATTCTTCTTTGCATCATTTTCCCATGTAGGTTATGACACAATGTTGAGCAGTCTTGTCTTGGTATTACATAGGTCTTTGGTGATTACATATTTCACATGTGTTTCTATATCTATCTTAACCCCAATATCCGAATGTATCCAATCCTCACACCTATCCATTTGCTGAACCATAAGTTTGTTTAATGAATCTGTGATTGCATTTCTCTGTGGAAATATCTTCATTGGTATGAATTTTTAGCTAAGACCTATAAGTGATATTATAGGATATGTGTCTTTGGCTTTCTGACTTAGTACAATTTGCCTGATTACCTCAAGAATCATACATGGTGCTGCAAATGGCATTGTTTCATTTTTTTCCCTGGCTAATATTCCATCTGTACGTGTACCAGTTCTTCTTTGGCCACGCACCTCTTGATGGACTTTCTGGTTGCCTCCATGTCTTGGCTATTGTAATACTGCTGCAATGCATATTTTCTTGCCTGTGTCTTTCCAGTTCTATCTTCTTATGTTATAGGCCAAGGAGTGGGCTTGCTGTATCATATGGTAGCTCAGTGTGTACGTTTTAAAGGCACCACCATTCAGTTCTCATTAGTGGCTCTTTCCAGGTTACGTCCCACTTAAAATTGAGGGTATGCATTTCTCCAAAACACCTTCAATATTTATTGTTTGTAGTTTTCTTGCTGATGGTTATTCTAACAGGTGCGAGCTGATACCTCTCTGTGGTTGAATTTGCATGTGTCCCAAAATCTGTTGAAATTGAGCTTTAAAGCATGCCCTTTCTATTTATCAAACTGTGATTACAGCTTAGTTCTTCAAAGTGTTTTCTTAAAGTAAGTGTCACATTTTGAAAATTTTTGGCCATTACCTCCCTCAAGACATTTTGAAGGCAGGTTTCATTTACAGCCCTGAAGTACTTGTTCATATGAAGTGACCATTAGCACAGGTTTGAAAGCTGCTTTGGTAGGTAACGGCCGGAGGGCGGGAGCCTTTCCACGTTCCCCAATCTGGTAACTAGGGAAGGAGCCTTCAGCCCCAAAAGTGTCCACCCTTATATCTCATCCAGCTGTGGAACTAGATATGGTCAATCTAGGTTGCATCAGAGCCCATGAATGAATTGTGTGAGAATTTCTCTCTCTTTCAAAGTCTTTGTTTCATGGGTAATTAAAAGTAGTTTATTTTTATAATGGGGTTTAGGTGCTTTTCACTGCTGTGTTTATGCCGCTTTACACCCACTTGACTCACTTACAGAGAGATATCAATACATAGGTTTTAAGATTCTTACTAGTCAGATATAGTCTTGTGCGGTGAATAGGGGGTGTTGAGTCCAGTTCACTGAGCAAGGAGTAGGTCTTGTCTATTACATATTGGGTTTATGGAACGGTATCTGAGCTAATTTGAAACCCTTGTTTTATGCATCACCCCACCACACCTTTCCCCTTCAGCAGCCATAGTGTGTTTTCTAAATGTGTGACTCTGTTCTGTTTTGTAATTCAGTTCAAGTGTAACGGTTTTTACATTCCCTCTGTAAGTGATATCTTATGATAAGTGTCTTTTTCTGTGTGACTTATTTCACTTAGAATCTTCGTACCTAAATCCACTCATCATGCTGCTACGACTCTTATGACATTGATTTCATGGC